>NC_050174.1:49356205-49373023 GCF_008315115.2 Sander lucioperca
TTCTGATTCACACGATCCAGATTTGATTATACTTCTGATCCCAATGTTGATTCTTGATTCTTCATATTCAGTTGTTAAACCAACTTAGTTTGGATATAAAAGAGATTCTACAGTTGTACAAGGTTCCCTCTAATCTGCTGCATTATTAAAACTATCAATCTTTAGATGAAAGCAGATACATTTATGCACCTTTAATTAATGGGGACTTAACAAACATGAACACACAATAAAGTTGAACTCTGCAGACTTTACAGTATGTGAGTTTTGTGACATTTCATTCAGATATCTGGAGGTCAGAGGTCAAGGGAGCCTTTTGAAAATACCTTGCCAAAATAAAAGCCTATTTTGATCACTTCCCAGCTAACTAGCATGACATAGTTGGTACCTATTGATTCCTTAGGTTTTCTACCCTGCAAAAAAAGCAACATCTTATAAAGTATATTCCTCTTATTTCTAGTAGATACATTACACAGCAGCATCTAAAGGAATCTCAATTGAGGATAAAATTTAGTCAAGCAGTTTAACCACCATGTGTTGTCGCATTTTGCCTTCCCAAGTCTCTGAAGTTCCTGTCTTCATGAATGAGTATTTACATGCTGCTCAACTCAAACACAACAGGCTTTCTGGGGACATTATACAGACAACGTAATAGTTTGTTGTGGGGACCAGTTTGGTCCAAAATGTTTCACACACAGTTTCTACTCAGACACTGACAAAAGGTATGCTGTGGGGATATTGTCAGTGTCCAGAAAACACTGATAATTACCCATTAAAAAGACCCTTCTGAAGGTTAAGATCTACCCTAAGTAGCCTACCATACTTCTACAAACCTTCTAGATGCATTACATTACACTGTTGAGTGTAATAATTTATACTACAGTACATTACATTACACCTCCTTCCTCTTCTTAGCTACTTAAGACATCAAAATACCAAAACCTGACATAAAGAGACTGTAGAATGAAATATGAAGTAATGAACATTAATGCACAAATCCAATCTGATCACTAACAAATACCAGTGCAGGAACTCTGGTTAAAATATCTGATTTGCCTGCAGTTTCAACATAGCCTTAGATTGATATCTTCTATAATATTCATATCCTAATCAATTCAAGAGATTTTGATACATGTTGCAACACCATGGGCCATTGTGTACACTGTATAATGTGCAACATACTTGTGTTCTCCATGGGCAGTCTTCACCCCCATAGTCATGCGTAATTTCCTCTCCTTTAATGTTGAAATGACCCATCTTCTCTCGAAGCATCAATACTTAAAATGGAAACATGAGAAAGGAGGAAATACAAACATCACTAAATATCACCACATCAGAGCCTCACTTAGAGAGTATAGTACAGGTACAAGTTGAAGTCTTACCACCATGTTTTCCCTTTCCACTTAAACACAAACATAAAAACAGCACATGACGGGTGGTAAAGTTTTCGTCTTCCCTGGGATTCTGCATCATTTCTAATATCTCGCCTGTATTCTACAACAAAATCTCCTTTGCAAATAGAGGACTTTGGAAATACACCACGTCCTGTGAAAGACAAAAAAAGCATTTTCAACATTTTCTTTCATATTAGTCTAGACCTTAACATATAGTAGCAAATTTGAGATCATCAAGTTAGCCTGACATTCTGCATTAGATGTTCATCAAATAATGATTGTATACATTAGAATTATTATCTGATAAATCACATCAGACACCATCTTACCTTTAACTGCATTGATATACTTCACCTCTAATTTGGATGTCTTGTCAGACTTTGAAAGAACATAGTGAGTGGCATCCTGAAGGGGGCTGATCCGTGGTGCCATTTTTATACTGCAGGAAAATGTTTAAAATTACATAATTACAATACATGAGTAATTTTGTGAATGCTGATTCAACAGCATTCACAGTATTGTTATTCTATTCTTTATTAATTATTATTATTATTATTATTATTATTATTATTATTATTCCACTTCTTCCGTATGTTTTTTGGTCTTCAACAACCTCAGCATTAGCCTGACGTGGTCATACTCAGATTCTAGTCAGAATGTGAGTCTGATACCACTCCATTGGGCTGGGATTATGGGGCGTGTTCCAACCGAACCAGGAAAGAAAATGCCTCTGCATTCATTGGATAGACCTACAACCAATCAGAGCAACAGAACTCAACTCAACTGTCAACAGAACTCAACACCATGTATCATCTCCGTAGCAACCACTCGTTGCACAAAGCATTCGTTCTAACTTCCGACTTTTAGACTTTTTTTAAGCTGGATATATCATTTGTTTCATCTAAATATGAATGTGGATAACGTTAGTGATGGTGAGATGATCGCTACAGCTGCATTTCTAGAGATGAATCAGAGAAAACACCTTTTATTTCTCTGATTCATGGCTTTGTTCTAAAGCTGGGCTCCCTCTCTTCAGTCTCTCTCTATCTCTCTCTTCAGTCTCTCTCTATCTCTCTATCCCTCTCTTCAGTCTCTCTATCCCTCTCTTCAGTCTCTCTCTATCTCTCTCTTCAGTCTCTCTCTATCTCTCTCTTCAGTCTCTCTCTATCCCTCTCTTCAGTCTCTCTCTATCTCTCTCTTCAGTCTCTCTCTATCTCTCTCTTCAGTCTCTCTCTATCCCTCTCTTCAGTCTCTCTCTTCAGTCTCTCTCTATCTCTCTCTTCAGTCTCTCTCTTTCTCTCTCCACCATATAACGTTACCGTGCTTTCGGGCGGTTGTTGAGGCTCCGTCTAAAACTCTGCCATTTCATAAAGCTGTTTGTAACTCAGAAATAAAATGGATTAATGATAATTTTATTCATAGCTATAGTTTATATCTGACTTTACCAGCTGACTTCTCTATTAGCCGTTGAAACAGGTGAAGTCTCTTAAGTTCTAAAACCAGCCTCTGCCACTTGAACAGCTGAGTCGCAGCCACACCATCAGCTGGTTTGAGACGGTCCGGTTCAGGATTTTAAAATGAATGCGCTGTCGATATCTTCTGTAACAGAGCGATGGTGGAATCTACACATCTCAATTCTCCCGCGGCAGCCACCTGTTGTAAACAAATTCAACCCAAGCGCTCTATGATGACGTGGTTGATTCTGTTACTGTTGATCATCTGACCGACAATCTGATTGGTCCGAACAGATCTTGTTCGAGCGTAATTGCTCCTCAACGGATCAAGTCCAGACCGAACTTCCCGACCTCGAATGTTGTGGGCGGGGCTAAGTTTGGCTGCCATCCAGGCTACCTCAGCATACTTTCAGCTAGAAAAACCCTTCAAATATCAAAATGTTCAGCTCTTTCAGCACATGATGGGACTTCTTCAACTTTTGTTCTGCTATTTATACTTTTTAAATATTAAGCTCTTTTAACACGTGAAGTAGTAAGTAAGTAAGTAAACTTTATTTATATAGTACCTATCACAGACAGAGTCACAAAGTGCTTTACATGCAGCAAGTTTAACAGTTTAAAAAACATCATACAAACATAAAAACAATGATAGCTCAGTCAAGTGAAAGCTTGTCTGAATAGGAGTGTCTTCAGCTGTTTTGTAAAATAAACGATAGAATCAGTCACACGCAGCGACAGGGGCAGGGCGTTCCCCAATTTGGGAGCAACTGCCTGAAAGGAGCGGTCTCCCCCGATCTCCCCAAGGCGGGTTTTTGGGACCATCAGGAGATTTTGACCTGAGGAACGAAGCGTGCAGAAAGAGGAGTAAGGGGTCAACAAATCAGCGATATATTTCGGCGTCTCTCCATGTAGTGCTCTAAAAGTTAAAACTAAAATTTTATAATCAATTCTGTATTTTACTGGAAGCCAGTGGAGAGTAAACTAAATCAGGGTAATGTGTGCCCTTCTGTTTGTTCCTGTTAAAAGCCTGGCTGCTGCATTTTGCACCAATTGAAGGTGGCTCAGCGAAGATTTATTAAAACAAGTAAAAAGAGAATTACAGTAATCTAACCGTGAAGAAATAAAGGCATGAATGATCATCTCCATGGTAACTTTGGGAAGTATTGTTCTCAATTTAGAGATATTTCTCAAATGATAAAAACAGTTTCTGACCAACTGTCTAGAATGACCATCCAAAGACATCGATTGGTCGAACAAAACACCAAGGTCTCTTAGGCTCAGCTGGACGGAGGAGTCCAAGGAACAGAGGTGTAGTTTGATTTGGGGTAGTTTTTGTTCTGGAGCAATGATCAATGTTTCGGTCTTTTTTGTATTCAGTTGTAGATAATTGTTGTATAACCAAGTCTTAATGCTTGACAGACATTCCAATAAATCAGTTAATTTACCGAACTCTGATTCTTTGAATGAGCAGTACAACTGAATGTCATCAGCGTAAAAGTGGTAAGACACATTATTGAAATTACGGATTATTTCACCAAGAGGGCTAATATACAATAGAAACAAAAGAGGACCTAAAACCGAACCCTGAGGAAGTCCGTATGACAGAAAGGTCATTTCTGACAAGATGTTGTTAACAGACACACAAAAATCTATCACTCAGGTAAGAGGTGAACCATTTAAGAACAGACCCAGAAAACCCCATTTCACTGTGTAACCGATTTAACAATACTGTACGGTCCAACGTATCAAATGCAGAAGACAGGTCAAGTAAAATCCCCACAGTGTACTGTCCAGAGTCAGCAGCCATCAGAATGACATTACATACTTTAAGAAGCGCAGTCTCAGTTGAAAGACATTTACGAAAACCTGACTGAAATTTGTCAAGCAAATTTTTTCCATCAAGAAATGAAGTCAGCTGGCCCGCCACCACTTTCTCAAGTATTTTAGATAAGAAAGGCAGTTTAGATATAGGCCTGTAGTTAGTTGGTTCAAAAGAATCCAAATTAGGTTTCTTCAGTATGGGACTAACAACTGCTTGTTTAAAATGGCTGGGCACAGAACCAGTTAAAAGGGAAAGGTTAATCATTTTAACAACATACGGTCCAACTAATTCAAACACATTTAATAGCAATGAGGTCGGCAATACATCGAGCGGACTTGAAGATGGTTTCACTTTACTTAACAGGCCCTTAATATCATCTCGAGTGAGAGGTGAAAAAGTATCCCAGGAGTATGAGACTACTGGCCCACAGGATAAGATATCAAGAGATGGGTTAATAGTAGTTCTAATTTCTTGCACCTTGTTTAAAAAAGCGTAAAAACCTATTGCAATCAGACTTTGAGTGTACAGGCACTTGGGGAGCGGGAGGAGAGACAATCTTAGATATTGTATCAAACAGGACTTTAGGATTTTTCTTGTTCAGAGTTACCAGATTAGCAAAATAATCCGACCTGGCCTGTTTTATCATAACATTAAGCAGTGTGATAAGCTCCCTCAAATGCAGTCTATGTACTTCCAGACTTGTGGATTTCCACAAACGTTCAACTTTACGGCACTTTCTCCTGAAAGACATTATTTCTTCATTCATCCAAGGGCAAGAATTTTTAGGGAATGTGCTTTTACTTTTCAGGAGAGCAACGTTATTTAAAACCGACAGACAATGATTATTAAAAGACTGAAGAAATGATTCAGCATCACTTCAGTCATTAAAAGAAATAGGGTCAAATGACTCAGAAAATGTCTCAGCTGTAGTTTGATTAATAATACGTCTTTGCAGCATCGGTCTACAAGGAAAGCAGTCCACATTTGAAGACAGATTGAAAAATATGCAACAATGATCTGTCACATTTATGTTCATAACACTCAGTTGGTCAATGCTCAGGCCTAAAGAAAAAACAAGGTCCAGAGTATGGCCTTTTATATGTGTAGGACCGGAGACATACTGTTTAAAATTAAATGATTCAGTGAGTGTTGAGAACTCAGATGCCACAGTACATGAAGAGTCATCGATATGGAAGTTAAAATCCCCAAGTATCAGAACACTTTCAAGTTTGATAATTGAAGATTAAAACTCTGCAAAATCATCTAAAAACAAGCGAGCAGGACCAGGAGGTTGGTAAATTAACACACAGTAAAATCAATCAGTATTTCCAACCTTAGTCATCTGTAGCTCAAAGGAGTCGAAAGAGTCCGAATTTATCATCCTGCAGCAGAAACAGTCCCGGTACACGAGTGCAAGTCCACCTCCTCGCCGCAACACCTGCGGTGTCCCAAACACAGAACAGTCCGGAGGACACAGTTCATTTAGATGGGTGTACTCCATTTCTCGCTGCCAAGTCTCAGTTAGGAACATAAAGTCAATATGTTCCTTTGTAAATAAATCGTTGAGGATGAACGCCTTGTTGGCAATGGAGCGCGCGATAAACAAAGCAAATCGCGCCGGCTGGGCACGTTCAGATGGGTCGGGGTTGACACTTGCTAGCTGGCATGTCACAGGACACAGAAACACTCTTTTAACACGTGAACCTAGCTTCTATGTAACCTAATAAGGGGAAGTATGCAGTCTTGCTTTTTATGCACTACTGACAGGCTGAGATTGTTAATAAAAGTGTCTGACAACACTTTCGATATCAGAACGTGACCTTTTGACTGAAGACAGCGGTGTGGAGAGTGGAACACAACTCGAGAAAAAGGCGTTCAGGATGTCTGTTTTTTCAGAGTAGGCTACAGCAATCATAGGCTCCTGTTAATAAAAGTTTGTCAGTGCCATGGCTCAATATTTAAATGGTTTCAACGATGTGGATGTGGTCGTTATAATTGGATGGCCGCCTGTATTCATTTGAGCCAGAGTACAACGTTAATGACTGTTAAAGAAAGCATTGGGAATCTTAACCAAAAAAGTTCATAACACGATGGCTTGAGTTGCAAAACCTGAAGGTGCTTTTATTTACAAAAAAGTGGTTAAACAGACGCAGGACGTCCACCGCAAAAACAGAACAAATAAAAACCATGTTTTTACACAAGGTTTTCACTAGCAAAGTTTCTCAGTTTCACATCACATCACTGAACGCCATGCTTAGGTGGCCAGAAGCTAATATATGTTATAAGCCCCTCCCACTAGACCAAACCACTCTCAACTGCTACAATTATCTCTCAATTATGTTACCATTTAGACATTCATAATTTTGCTGCTAGTTTCTACCATAAACAAATAACAGACACTTGATCAAGTAATTTTCCACTCTACTAACTTTAGAAAACACAAAAACTTACACATTTTCAACTAAGTCAAAGTCAAAGTCTCTTTATTAGTCTCCCTAAGGAGAAATTCGCCTTGGACAGAGAGAACTTGCCTTGCAAGAGTAACAACATAGACACACATCACAGGGTTAAAAAAGAAGTTAGAGAAACAAATGAACATGACACATATAGGCTACTCAAATAGCTGTACAAATTACAAGTTACCATATTATAAAAACTGCTAGTAAATATCCTAAAAGTGCTGTAATTCCATCATTCATTCATATCCATACATACCTTCAAAAGATCTACCCTCACCTATGACCCAGATATATGGTATCTCCCACCATCAGCACACCTGAGTGTGACAGTTTTAGGCCCTATATGAACTCCAGGGACTGGAGAGAGAGAGTTCAAAATAATGGTTAAGTAACATAGTTTGTTGTAAAATAGAAATGAATAAACTGAACTGACTAAACTAAACTAATGCAATGTGGTATTTTTTTCAACAGTGTTTTAGTGAATGAAATGTATAAAAGTGTGACTGCTAATTTACTGTCTGGGTGCTTGGTGACCTGAGTAGGTTTACCATGTGCCATCCAAAAGTGACAGAGCCTTTGTCACACGGACGAAGAGAGAGAGAGAGGAGAAGGGTGAAGCAGCGGCTGGAGGGCTACGGGGCTTGGGATATTGGTAGTGCTCCCATGGGTGCTGTGCCCTGTCTGTTATCACACAACAGGCTTTGTGGGGACATTTTACACACAATGTTAGCCTACAGTTTGTTGTGGGGACCAGTTTTGTACAATGCTTCACACACAGTTTCTACTCAGACACTGACAGAAGGTGTACTGTGGGCACATCGTCAGTGTCCAGAAAACACTGATAATTAACTAAGAAAAAAGACCCTTAGCTGATTAAGACAACAGAAATACCTTGGGGCGGCCCCTAGCTCACCCAGTAAGAGCGTTCGCCCCATGTTGTTCCAACCCGCTGCCCTTTGCTGCGTGTCATCCCCCATCTCTCTCCCCCTTTCCGGTCTATCCACTGTCAATAAAGGGAAAATGCCCCAAACAATAATCTTAAAAAAAAGACAACAAACATACCAAAACCTGAGATAAAGAGACTGTAGAATGAAATCTGAAGTAATGAACATGAATGCACAAATCCAATCTGATCACTAACAAATAACAGTGCAGGAACTCTGGTTAAAAATTCAACACCTTTACAATAGATTGTATACAAAAACAACTGAGGCCTCCACTCTGCGTCTGTAGTTAGCCTAATCCTAGCACTAAACACTGCTTATATTGGGTCGTCATATGCCTCCAAATATCCCACTACCACTTATAAATGCACTTACCTTGTGTTTCACTTTAGTTTCTCTGTCCAAATCATTAGCCCATTATTTTTATTTTTATTCAACCTTTATTTAACCAGGTAGGCCATTCAGAACAGGTTCTCATTTGCAATGGTGACCTGGCCAAGAAAAGCTTTAGCATTAGCTGTCAGACAGACAGGCAGTTAGAGAGACAGACAGACAGATTTGTGAGACAAAGCCCAGAGATTAGGACTTATACGACGAGAGAAGCCTTCTGTAAATTAAAACCCCCTGAGAGATAGACTAACAGGTAACTTACCCATGATGCATCAGTGCTGGGCTTGTGTTCAGACTCTGTGGCGCCTCCTACAGGAGAGACGTGTTGCTGCAGCGCTGCCGCCTCCTCGTTATCCCCCGACGTCCCGCTGCTGCCTGCACACAGGTCACATGATACAGGTCACATGGTACAGGTCACATGGTACAGGTCACATGGTACAGTTCACATGGTACAGGTCACATGATACAGGTCACATGGTACAGGTCACATGGTACAGGTCACATGGTACAGGTCACATGGTACAGGTCACATGGTACAGGTCACATGGTACAGGTCACATTTCATTGATGAAGAAGCCATTGATCAACATCAGTGTAAATGTGCTGGCTGAGTGTGGAGTCTCTGATAATATAAATATAAAGAAAGGTGACCTGACTCTCACCTTTAGCAGCGCTCTCTGCTGGCTCCTCCTCTTCCTCACTGCTCCTCTCACCCTGAGAGAGGGAGAGACCCTTCATCATTACATCATCATTACATCATCATTACATCATCATCATATCAACATTACTGGTGCGTTCATGCCACCTCTGAATGACAGGGACCGCCCCCGTGATTATGTTGTTTTTCCGACTACCAGCGTTCACATGGTTAGGATGGTCGGGATGTGTGCTCTTCTTCTTCTGTTATATTGGCGTTTGGCATGATGGGTGGGGAAGACATGCAGGAAAACCGTCTCAGGTCGGACTCGAACCCTGGACCTTCTGCGTTGAGGAACAAACCTCTACACATGTAACCGGCCACCTTCTGTCTCTTTTTATATACTCTTAACCCTCGTGTTGTCGTCTCGGCGACCACGCAGCTTTTTGTCATTCTGGGTCTAAATGAATTTGGTCGTCTTTTTTGACGTTTTGAAGGTTTTTTTTCCCACGTTTTTTGTCACTTTTTTTCCGATGTCTTTGTTGATTTTATTTTATTTATTTTTTATGTTTTTTTTTTTTTTAATCAAGTTTTTGAAGTTTTTCTGAAGTCTCTGTCGATTTTTGTTTTGAAGTTTTTCTTGTTTTTTTTCCCACGTGTTTGAAGCATTTTTGTCACCTTTTTCAACCTTCTATACATTTTTATTCAAATGCTATAAAATCCAATAAAATACCCAAATTAATTGAGAGTATTGAACTCATAATTTCTTTTACACTAAAGAATGTTGTACAGAACCATCCACGGTATTTGTTGAAAGAAACCCAAATTTCTGATATAGAAACTTTTTAAAAATGGGTCAAATTTGACCCGAGGAAACAGGAGGGTTAAATTGATTTACTCACCTGCTACTGGACCAATGTCAAAGGTTGTTGTTCACATCAGACACAAAAACATGAGAAAACAGGGTCACACTGGAAGAAACTGAAGCCTTTAAACAGCAATCACCCTAAAATACTGAATATTCAACGTGGTGTAATGACTTCACGTAAACATACACCTCCACTTTCTAAAGCCACGTGGCGTGTTATCTGTGCGCATTTTGAGCTATCCACGTGGATGTATAAAAGTGACAAAAATGCTTCAAAACGTGGGAAAAAATGCATGTCCACAAACTTCTATATCTCAGGACGATAGTTGTACCTTTAACTTGAAGGTCCATCTTCTGTTTTCAGACACATTTCAGAGGAGCCTTAAATCATATTGTAATATTCCAGCCTGATCTCAATAAGTGGTGTATGTATGACATCCATCCATCCATCTTCTTCCGCTTATCCGGTAACGGGTCGCGGGGGTAGCAGCTCCAGCAGGGGACCCCAAACTTCCCTTTCCCGAGCCACATTAACCAGCTCCGACTGGGGGATCCCGAGGCGTTCCCAGGCCAGGTTGGAGATATAATCCCTCCACCTAGTCCTGGGTCTTCCCTGAGGCCTCCTCCCAGCTGGACGTGCCTGGAACACCTCCCTAGGGAGGCGCCCAGGGGGGCATCCTTACCAGATGCACTCCATCGGTTTCCTGCTGAGAACCATGGCCTCAGATTTAGAGGTGCTGATCCTCATCCCAGCCGCTTCACACTCGGCAGCAAACCGATCCAGTGAGTGCTGAAGGTCACAGGCCGATGATGCCATCAGGACCACATCATCCGCAAAAAGCAGCGATGAGATCCCCAGCTCACCAAACTGCAACCCCTCTCCACCCCGACTACGCCTCGATATCCTGTCCATAAATACTACAAACAGGATTGGTGACAAAGCGCAGCCCTGGCGGAGGCCAACTCTCACCTGAAACGAGTCCGACTTACTGCCGAGAACCCGGACACAGCTCTTGCTTTGGTCGTACAGAGATTGGATGGCCCTGAGAAGGGACCCCCTCACCCCATACTCCCGCAGCACCTCCCACAGTATCTCCCGTATGTATGACATGCCAATTCTTAAAAGAAGAAAGCGACGTTTGGGTTTAGGAAACGTGACACGTGGGACCTGATCCCCGGTCTCCTGGTGAAAGTCCTGTGTTTGACCCGTCCTCCCCCCCGACCAACCTCCCTATGTGGATTTTCGCCCCTTTCATTCTACTCTCTTCGGTGTAAATTCACACGCAATTGCAAGGTAATGTAAGTCGATGGAGGCCAAACGGTGTTGATAAACACGCTAAAAAGTGAGTATGCGTCTTAATAACACGCCAATAATGGCATACAAATTGGCGTGTCATACATACGCCACTTCATGACATCAATCTGAAAAAATACAATATGATTTAAGACGCCTTCATACAGGCCTCTGAAATGTGTCTGAGAGCAGAAGATGGACCTTCAAGTTAAAGGTACAACTATCGTCCTGAAATATAGAAGTTTGTGGACATGCATTATCCAAAAGAATGCATCTTCTTGCTTGATTTTGTTGAAATAGATGCCTCCTCACCTTGTCTCTCTCTCGGATCACCTCCTCCAGCTGTCGGAGGGTTTGTTTGTTTCGTTGGCGGTACATCGGGGCGTCTCCCTTCAGCTGAGCACACAGCAGCTCCAACTCCTCCTTCTCCTCCATGCTCTGAAACAAACGCACCCAGCAGAGACGCTTTACACCACAACATCTGGAAACAAACACACCCAGCAGAGACGCATTACACCCGACAACATCTGGAAACAAACGCACCCAGCAGAGATGCAGTACACCCGACAACATCTGGAAACAAATGCATACAGTGGAACTACAACTCCCATCCCGTCACGTGACGCCCTCTGACCCAAAAAGACTTTTCCCTTCAGACTCACCCGGAGAAAGAAGCTGCAGGCTCATAAATGCTCTGTTTTTTAGTTCTCTTCTTGTGTTTGGGTCGGAACTTCTCACCAAACTCTAGTTCACGTGAACCTGTTTTTTCTTTATTTCTTTAAGGGGACCAGACTTCCAAACTGCTCTGGTGTGAAAGAAACCTAAATCAGGTTGGTGGCTGTTAAATGTGGCGTGTTTGTGTGTTCCCACTCAGGTTCCTGGGAACGTCGGACCAGAACGTGTGCGACATCCAGAAGTACAGCAGCATGGAGGATCACCTGGAGATCCTGGAGGAGACGCTGCGGCTCTGACACCTCGCCCTGACGGCGCCCGACACTCTGGGTCAGGTGCTCCGTTACTACGGCTGCATCTCGGCCGCTGCCGCCTGGGTTTAAACACGAATACCTTCCGATACGTCTGGGTTTAACCTTTGTGTCGTCTTCCCGTCGACCACGTCACTTTTAGTTTTTTCTGGGTCAAAATTTTAAATGAAAACTTTTTTTTCAACATTTTGTTGTGAAGAGTTTCTTTACAATTTGGTTGAAAGAAACCCAAATTTCTGAAATGGAAACTTTGTTTTAAAAAAATGGGTGAAATGTGACCCGAGGACGACAGGAGGGTTAAACATGAACATCTTCTGCTACGTCTGATTGGCTCTTTTCAGTCATATTTATATTTTCAAAAAAAAAGTTGCATTTTTCTAAAACTCAGCTTTTTTTTTGTTTTTTTGAAAAGATTTTAGCAAAATGTCTAAAAACAAAAGCCCCTAAAACTTCATCTCTCCTGGTGTCCTCGGGTGACATCTGACCCATTTAAAAAGTTTCCATTTCAGAAATTTGGGTTTCTTTCAACCCACTTTTCAAACAACATAGCGTGGATGGTTCCTACAACGCTCCTCACAAGTTAGATAAACGATCAGTTCACTACTTTCATTGAATTTGAGGGTTCAATTTGATAGCATTTGATGAAAAAAATGATACAAGAACATTGAAAAAAGTGACAAAAATGTCGGAAAGAGCTTCAAAAACGACTGAAAAAAATACAAAAATGTCAAAATAGCACAGAAAAAACTTGATAAAAATATCGGAAAAAGTGACAAAAAAATGTCAAAATTTGGACCCCGAAAAACAACAAAATTGCATGGTTGACTAGTCTAGAAAAAAGCCCCTAAAACTTTAACTATGCGGCCCCCGTTTTGGTTTGAAAATTCAGCAAATACATTTCTGGCAAAAGGCACCGGTCCAAATCTAGAGCAGCCAAAATCACCAGAGAATTCATGAAGGAATTAAACTTAGCTGATGTGTGGAGACAAATGCTCCCTCAAACCTGAGATTATTCTTTCTATTCTGGGCGCCACAACTCTTTTACTCAGATTGATCTTTTCCTGTTGTCGACACAGCTGATTCACAGAGCAGTAGAATCTGAGTACTTATCTAGAACATTATCAGATCAATCACCTCTGACCCTATCCATTTATATGCCTGAAAAAACATATATAACATATAGGTGGCGTCTGAACCCTACTCTCCTTCAAAAGACAGATTTCTGAGATCAGATTGGGCTGTTCTGTGAGACAAACTGTGCCTCTTCTCCCAATAGTTTTATATTATGGGATACACTAAAAGCCTTTTTAAGGGGACAAATAATCTCTTATATCAAAGGTATCAAAAAGAAATACATGGCAGAAATAGAAGAATTGAAAGCAGACATTTTGAAATTGGAAAAGGAGTTTCAACAATCAGGATCTAAGGAAGTACACCAGTTATTGGTAAATAAAAAGCTTAAATACAATACTTTGCACACTTATAAAATTGAAAAAAACATTCTGAGAAGCAAGCAAAGGTACTATGAATTGGGGGAGAAGGCGCACAAAATTCTGTCTTGGCAACTGAGAAGAGAAGAAAGCTCTAGGACGATTAATTCAATCCAAACTGAAACAGGTTCTGTATCATATAACCCAACAGAAATTAATGATGCATTCAAACAGTTTTACACTAGGCCAGGGAGACCAAAATAGTCTTGACCTGCCCTTTACACAAAAAGAAATAGAAAAAGCTCTGGGCTCCCTACAAGCAAACACATCTCCAGGAGAAGATGGGTTTCCTCCAGAATTTTACAGGGAATTTAAGGATTTACTCCTCCCACTTCTCATGGATGTCATCAACTTGGCCTCTAAGACTCGAACACTCCCTGAATCATTCTCTACAGCCATAATTACTGTAATTCATAAAAAAAATAGAGATCCATTGAAATGCTCTTCATATCGGCCAATTTCATTGTTAAATACAGATTATAAATTAATTTCTAAGGCCCTGGCTAACAGACATGGCCAGTATCTGCCACAACTAATAAATCCAGACCAGTGTGGCTTCATTTCAAAGCACTCCTCAGCTAATAACCTATGTAGGCTCTTTAATATTATTCATTTAACAAAATCTGGAACGGAACCCAGTATAGCTGTGGCTTTAGATGCTGAAAAAGCCTTTGATAGGCTAGATTGGCCATATTTATTTAAAGTGTTGGCCAAGTTTGGGTTCGGTCCATTATTTATTAGCTGGGTTCAAACTCTATACCATAAACCCCAGGCAGAAATCAGCACCAATGGACAGACTTCTTCTACATTCCCTTTAAGCAGATCAAGTCGACAGGAATGCCCTTTGTCTCCAGCACTTTTTGTCTTGGCATCTGAGCCTTTAGCTGAAGCAATTAGACAAGATTCTGATATAAAGGGCTTTCAGGTGGGTCAGACAGTTCATAAAATTAATCTTCTGGCAGACAACGTTATTTTGTACTTAAAAGACCCTGGTAACTCTCTTTCCAAATTACAAACTCTACTAAATACTTAGTAGTATTTCAGGCTATAAGGTAAATTTGGAAAGAAGTGAAGTTATCCCATTGACACATTTTGTTCACTCCAAACTCCAGCGTACAAGTCCATTTAGATGGCCTATGAATGGTATAAAATACCTTGGGATAATAACCTCAAAAACCTGTACAAATTGAATTACCTCCCGCTGCTCAGCAAGATTGAGGATGATTTACGTAGATGGGTGGGCTTGCCTCTCACCTTGATTGGCAGAGTTAATTGTATTAAAAGCTGGGGGTGTACTTAAACAATAAACTGGACTGGACTAGACACGCCGAGGCTGTCTACAAAAAGGGCCAAAGTCGACTCTTTTTCCTGAGGAGGCTGAGGTCCTTTAACATCTGCCGGACGATGCTGAGGATGTTCTATTAGTCTGTCGTGGCCAGCGCTATCTTCTTCGCTGTCACATGCTGGGGCAGTGGGATGAAGGTCGCTGACACCAACAGACTGAACAAACTGATCAGGAGGGCTGGTGATGTCGTGGGGGAGGAGCTGGACACATTGACGACCGTGGCTGAGAGGAGGATGCTGTCCAGGCTTCAGTCCATCTTGGATAATGTCTCCCACCCTCTCTACGACACACTGGCCCAGCAGAGGAGCACCTTCAGCAGAAGACTCCTCTCACCCAGATGCACCACAGAGCGCCACAGGAAGTCGTTCCTGCCTGTGGTCATTAAACTCTACAACACCTCCCTCAGAGAGTCACACACCCCCTCTCTGTAATCATCTCATCTCAAACATAGACAATTCACTTCTCTTTTTATTGCACTATAATCATGTCAACATAGACAATCTTTTAATTTTTTTTTTTTTTTTTAATTTTTATGGAATTGTAAAGTACCCCGGATATCCATGGGAAAGCTAACATGGGACTATGGCTCAGGGGGACTTTGATTACCAAACTTTAAAAACTACTACTTGGCAGCTCAAATGAGGTTCATCTCATCCCTTTTTGAGGGCAGTGATGCCCCCTCTTGGACACAAATCGGACTGCACCCCCTGAAAGAAAAGGTCCGCAGTGACTTCATCTATAAGCATAATTCTGGAACTGTACACAACAGGACAGACAACCCTATATTGAGGCATCTGATGAAAAAAATGGTATGAGGTTCACAAAAGTCTTGGATTGAAAGACTTCTTCACGATGGGAACACACACATTTATTTCCAAAATGTATCGCCTGTTGTTGATGGGGTAGGGTTATAAGGTAGAGGATGTCTATCCTCCACGTTTTGCCCTTTGTTATGTCGCTATACTGTTGGTGTACTGACATGTTTGTATGCATTAAATATATAAAACTGAAAATAAAATATTGCAATAAAATAGGAATAATAATATTATTAACATGTCTATGCTCCAAACCTTATATTACAGCAGACAGGTTCTCTTTAATGTCTCCATGTGGCTTCAAACAGGTAAATAAAGGGAAGGGAAGAAGGGTCAGATTTAATGACTGCCATGGCCGATGTTTACTACCAGTTTTAAACTGTCAGAAGTAGGAATGGCAGTATCTCCGTTATTAAGCAACGCATTCTCATTACTGGGTTATAATAAACATGTTTAAGCCGACATCTCATAATGCACACGTTTTCTTTTTTATTAGCCTATTTATTTTGTATGTTTAGTTTCATAGCATGAGAGCTCTTCATGTAACAAATACTTTATTATCTAATGTTATTAGAGTACAAACACACATTATAAAGCTGTTGTGAACTAAATATGATTGTTGAGTATTATAATAAATGTTTTATTAAATCCAGGTGACATTACTTGGTAAATCAATCTTTTCTCAGGCCTAAAATCCACATTGATTTTCCATTATATGGCCGTGAAGTTGGCATTAAATTTCATTCTAGGTGGTATTAAAAAGGTCTTAAAAAGCCTTAAATTAAACTAGAAGAATCCTGGGGGTACCCTGTGAACGTATTTGAGCCTAATGATGAAGGTAACACAGTCTCTGAAGTCTTAATGAGCCTATCAACATTACTAACTGTTCTAAATGAGCATTTATTAATATGGAGATGTTTGCTGAC
>NC_050174.1:49392786-49395286 GCF_008315115.2 Sander lucioperca
TTACTTACTTAAAACTTAATGTATAACAACCGTATGCCCCCACTACTCTGTAAGGATTTAGATTCTTCCTACTTTCTTTCAGACTAAATTATTTATTTAACAGTTTATATTTATTTTTGTTTTTTTACAGTGAAATACATTTCGTCTTTTATTTTAAGGTTTTGTTGTGTATTTTTGTATGTTGTTCGACATAAAAACATTCATTCATGTCTTTGATGGGGTTACCTGAGCAGGTGAGATGAAGGAAGGAGGAAGAGGAAGCTGATTCAGCACACTCCCTCAGAGCAGATCCAGACTCACCACAGTCAGACCTGATCCACCACACAGATCTGTATGAGGACTCTTCTCTCTCTACAGAAACAGCAGAGCCACAGTCTGACTCTCTGCAGAAAGCAGCTGCTGTCTTCAGGGTCCAGCCAGAGTAGTAACTCACTGGTCTCCATTCTCCGTCATGTTTCACCTCCAGTGTTCCTGCACAGCGACTGGCTGCTCCCACCAACCTGACAGGCTCTGAACAGAAACCAGAGCGTCATCAGCAAAAGAACAAACTGAGTTTCATTAGAACAGAAATGAAGCAATTCAGAGCTGCAGCTCCTCTCCTACCTGAGCAGGTGAGTCCAACAGCTTTTCCAGGTGAGCAGGTGTTTCTATCTGAGCCTGAGCTTCTACAGTCCAGGAGAGCAGACTCATGGCCTCCACACTGGAACTCTTTGGTCCTCATTGGAGGCTCCACTTCTCCATAGAGCGCCCCCTGGAGGACTGAAGGAGCCCCACAGCCAAGCTCCCTACAGACCACCTCTGCATCCTGCTGGTCAAAGTCATCTTCACACACTGAAGACCAGCGCTGGATAGACTGGTTAGTCTTCACCTCCAGTCTGCCTGAGCACAGACTGGTCCCATTCACCAGCCTGACAGAGTCTGGAGAGATGATAGAAGATACAATAGAGAGAGAGAAAAGACACCAGACATCATTAACAACAGAACTCATCTTTATACCGTGGTCACACCGCCCGGGTAAAGTGTGAATTTGGCGACGTGACAACATACAACCTCAATAGAAATACGGAAATAGACACAAAATCTTTGTCATTCAAGCCGGCGCCGTGTATTCATGAGTTGACATATTTGAACTGGAGTAAGAAATGTGTGAGACGCTGTGTCTTGAAAGTGTTTAGATCCTCCTGATGTCCTCACGCTGTTGAAGCAGAAATGGAGGAACAGATGATTGTAGCTGTCTGTAGCTCCTCATTATTTACAGACAGCAGATGCAAAAGGAGCTTTCTTTGGGAAGAGTGAAACTACCTATTAAGTTCTGAAATAATGTGTCTGTTGTGTTGATGGAGCAGCTACAATGTTAGCATAGCTCTGATCCATCCAAACTCCATTCAGAAAACAAACATTTTAAAAGTTGTTTGCTTGTCGTCTTGCAGACAGACCTGATGAAGAATGGATTCATACTTTTTACAAATCTGCATCATTAACTTGTTATTTCGACTCACATTTTATTTGTTCATTACAATTACAAAACAGGGAAATCTGAACCTCAGGTAGTGCTGGAAGTGGCAGTCATCAACTACACCCTGGCCCCTGAAGACTGTAGTTTTTGGTCTAGATGTCCTTGTTGGTGATTTATACGGTAGAAAGTGACGCTATACTCCATTACACTCAGTCTTCAGCTGTAATGACAGACAGGAAGCCTGAAGTGTTGACGCCTTAACAGGATGCTGTGTGTTGATGTCAACATGTGTATCAGGTGTGATCTAGCATCTACCGATGATCTGGACCACACGGGATCTTTAAAATCAGACACTTAGAATAATAATCTGAGTCTGTCAGCAGCAAAACCAGAACTTTTTTGAAGGTAAATACAATCAACAGTTGCCCTATTACAGTTTTTCTCAATTGCTAAAACACTAAAACCCATTGGCTGAACAAAGTTCTCAGTTGGCTGAACAAAGTTCTCAGTTGCCTGAACTCATTTAGCTAATTGTGCAGTCTGTTGTCAATACCTTAAACCATTTCTCATGGAAAAAACACAATTTGCAGATCTCACTTAGACTTTTCACCAAAACTCTAAACACATTCTTATTTTCAAAACACATTCTGCACTCTAATGCACATGTCATCCATACTGGTCAACACAAGGGGCAACAATCAAATACAACTAGAGAACACATGGCATTGTTTGAACACAACCACTCAAAATTGATTTCACTTGATTCAAATGATGTGACACAACCAATATAAGCCAGTTCAGAGAGCAAACCGGTCGTTGAAGGTGGGAAGGAGAAAGTCTGAGAATGGATAGAAGAAACGATGTGAGAGGACGAGGACGAGTGCGTATGCGAGGTGTCAGGGCTGGATACGGCACACAAGAGGATTCTTCCCCCGTTGCCTCAGGAGGGACAATATTGCTTGTGATGTGGACGAAGTGCTCTGGCCTGACCCAGCCCAAAGACAAGAGGAAGCACATTGATCACATGTTTACTCCTTTGATTTT
>NC_050174.1:49402786-49407545 GCF_008315115.2 Sander lucioperca
AGAGCAGATCCAGACTCAACACAGTCAGACCTGATCCTCCACACAGATCTGACTGAGGACTCTTCTCTCTCTACAGAAACAGCAGAGCCACAGTCTAACTCTCTGCAGGCAGCAGCTGCTGTCTTCAGGGTCCAGCCAGAGTTATTGTATCTCACTGGTCTCCATTCTCCTTCATGTTTCACCTCCAGTGTTCCTGCACAGCGACTGGCTCCTCCCACCAACCTGACAGCATCAGGCTCTGAACAGAAACCAGAGAGTCATCAGCAAAAGAACAAAGTGAGTTTCATTAGAACAGAAATGAACCAAATCAGAGCTGCAGCTCCTCTCCTACCTGAGCAGGTGAGTCCAACAGCTTTTCCAGGTGAGCAGGTGTTTCTATCTGAGCCTGAGCTTCTACAGTCCAGGAGAGCAGACTCATTGCCTCCACACTGGAACTCTTTGGTCCTCATTGGAGGCTCCACTTCTCCATAGAGCGCCCCCTGGAGGACTGAAGGAGCCCCACAGCCAAGCTCCCTACAGACCACCTCTGCATCCTGCTGGTCAAAGTCATCTTCACACACTGAAGACCAGCGCTGGATAGACTGGTTAGTCTTCACCTCCAGTCTGCCTGAGCACAGACTGGTCCCATTCACCAGCCTGACAGAGTCTGGAGAGATGATAGAAGATACAATAGAGAGAGAGAAAAGACACCAGACATCATTAACAACAGAACTCATCTTTATACCGTGGTCACACCGCCCGGGTAAAGTGTGTATTTGGAGACGTGACATCATACAAAGTAAATAGAAATACGGAAATAGACACAAAATCTTTGTCATTCAGGCCGGTGCCGTGTATTTGTGAGTTGAAATATTTGAACTGGAGTAAGAAATGTGTGTGACTCTGTGTCTTGAAAGTGTTTAGATCCTCCTGATGTCCTCACGTTGTTGAAGCAGAAATGGAGGAACAGATGATTGTAGCTGTCTGTAGCTCCTCATTATTTACAGACAGCAGATGCAAAAGGAGCTTTCTTTGGGAAGAGTGAAACTACCTATTAAGTTCTGAAATAATGTGTCTGTTGTGTTGATGGAGCAGCTACAATGTTAGCATAGCTCTGATCCATCCAAACTCCATTCAGAAAACAAACATTTTAAAAGTTGTTTGCCTGTCGTCTTGCAGACAGACCTGATGAAGAATGGATTCATACTTTTTACAAATCTGCATCATTAACTTGTTATTTCGACTCACATTTTATTTGTTCATTACAATTACAAAACAGGGAAATCTGAACCTCAGGTAGTGCTGGAAGTGGCAGTCATCAACTACACCCTGGCCCCTGAAGACTGTAGTTTTTGGTCTAGATGTCCTTGTTGGTGATTTATACGGTAGAAAGTGACGCTATACTCCATTACAGTCAGTCTTCAGCTGTAATGACAGACAGGAAGCCTGAAGTGTTGACGCCTGAACAGGATGCTGTGTGTTGATGTCAACATGTGTATCAGGTGTGATCTAGCATCTACCGATGATCTGGACCACACGGGATCTTTAAAAGAATTAAAATATCAAAGACAGACAGGCAGGCAGACAGACAGAGAGAGACAGACAGTCAGACAGACAGACAGAGAGACAGACAGACAAACAGACAGACAGTCAGACAGTCAGACAGACAGTCAGACAGACAGAGAGACAAACAGACAGACAGAGAGACAGACAGAGACAGACAGACAGACAGTTTGAAGCTTCCAGAAACAAGTCCACTTCTCTACACTTTATGATGTCATTGTCCTGGATAACTTTACAGTTCAGTCCAATGGAAACCACTGACTGTCACTGGGACAGAGGAAGGAGCACACACGCGAGTATATAATGTAGGTCATTGTCAGCACACTAATGTATTATTCCTCAATTCTGTCTGTAATGTCCCCCATTGGGACAAATGTGCATCGTCAATTTGGTCCACTAAAAGTTCTGTTTTTGCTGCTGACAGACTCAGATTATTATTCTAAGTGACAACATTATGGAAAGGATCCCTACAGAGATAGACCTTTAAAACCTCTTTAACACCTTTCTGTTAAACCAGAAACAGCTCTGAGGTCGCTAACACTAAACCCACCAGACTCCATTTAGAAAAACAGTACTTTTAGCGTGTATAGAGCCAGACTATTTTCACATGTAAATCGGTAAACTATGTGTTTATTTCAACCAAAACTAGAGTTGTGATGGTTGGAAAAGTGGAAAGACGACCCAAAACGGGTTTTCATAGTTTTATTTTGTTTCTTTCGACTTTAAAAGCGGTGTATTTTACGATGATAAAATTACTGTTTATTTACATGGAGTCTGGTGGGTTTATAGAACGCAATTTTACTAATGTTTTTATGTGTAAAAAAACGATCATACTCATTATCATTAATCCTTTCCATAATGTTGTCAGAAACTTAGAATAATAATCTGAGTCTGTCAGCGGTAAAAACAGAACTTTTGTGAAGGTAAATACAAGCTGAACAGTTGTCCTATTAACTAACATTGTAGCTTGTTTCTCTGCTGCTGACTGCAGAGATCTCTCTTAATACTAGACCAAAGATTGTTGTTCCCATCAGTCACTTAGACACAAAATCAGTGTTTCCAAACATAGACTAATTCGTGGCGGTGCTCCACAGAATCAAAACCGGCCGCCACATATTGAGTTTCATTATTATTTTTTTTTTTTTAAGGCGAGACACAGCAGGCAAAAACATCGTTTTTTTTTCACTGGTCAGTTTTGAGATTTTGGGCTATTTGTCTTCAATAACATGTCTTCTTTCAGACTTGTGGTGAAATAAAGTCCGAAATACACATTTACTTTAATTTACTCCACTTTGTCTGTTTGCGTCGGTAGATTTCTCCTAAATTCAACAAAAGTTGGCGTTCTAAATCATCCCGCTGCTCCGCGATCGCTGTCTGCACCCTGTCATCACATATACTGTTGGAAAGCTCTCTTTCTCCTGTGCAATGCTGTCGGATCCAAATATGGTCATTTCCTTTTTATCAGCAACCAATCGTGAAAGTAAAAGGGGGGATTTAACTCAAAATGCGCAATCTCATTGGCTGATGCCAATTTCTGACAACGTGATTCGCTAAGAATCATCAAGTGACGCGCTCTGACATTTCGAAAATCACCTCAGAGAAGACGAAAACAGTTGTCATTAGCAACAAGACACAGGGGATCACAAACTAAGACAGCAGATGATGATATGACATCACATAGTACTTCGATGTTTAAACTATCGTTCAGAAAACAGGAGTGTTCAGAGACTCTCTCTCTCTCTCTCTCTATTGTCTCTCTCTATCTTCTCTCTCTCTCTCTCTCGGTCTTCTCTGTCTCTCTCTGTCTCTCTCTTTTTTCTTGTCTCGCGCGTCTCGCCGAGCGCGCGACCCGATCCTGGGGCCTTCATGCGGTCGGGAGCGCTTCTCTCGCGCTCGCGCTCTCTATTGGGCAGGTGCGCGCTAGCCTCTGTCGCGAGGTCTCTATAGACGCGCATCAGGGGCAGCGCGCTCGGTAAAGGGTACTCTGTCTCTGCGCGCGATGCTGGTCTCTATGCTCGAGCATCCTCGCTTCGGCGGGGAGCGTGAGACCGGCGCGCGTGGCGCGACGGGCTCTCGATCTAGCGCCGCGGAGCTAGGAGGGCAGAACACGAGTGGGGAGAGCGAGCGGAGAGTTCGGGAGCGAGCAGCTGCTCTCTCCGGTATGTCAGCATCTGCCCGTACATTCTGTCGCTCTCCGGCGACGGCTCTCTCTCTCTCCTCCTATCTTTCTCGTCTCTATCTCTCATCCGGACTCTCGGTCTTCTCTCTCTTCTGTTTCTTGCTTTCCTCGCTGTCGCACGATCTCAGAGCCAGAGAGGGCGGCGAGCGAGCGGCGAGCCAGGACGCGGGAGCGATGGCGCAGAGAGAGAGAGCGAGGACGAGAGAAGAGGTGCGATGGCTATCTCTACGGGGGGGAACTAGTAGCTAGTCTCGCGCTCTCGCCGCGCGCTCGGCGGATCGCAATTCTGCAAAGCTGTGTCTCCGCGATACGCGCGGTAGCGCTCTGACCTTTCGCTCTGGCTTCTCGCGTCGCGCAAGGACTCTTCGCGAGCTACGAGTCTCGGGTAGAACCTACGCTGCGCGCTCCTCTTTTGGTCTCGATTCTCTGTCTAGTCTGTCTTATCCTCCCACTCTGGTTCTCGCTCTTTATACTCGGTCATGCTCTGTACGATCTTCCCCCCTTGTTGATCCGTTCCGCCCCCGCGTGTCATACCGTTGCCCTTTTGTTTTTTGGGCCCATATTTTTCACCTTTCGGCTCCTGTCTCTCTTTCCGCTTTACTGTCCCTCCCCGCAGCCCCCTCGATCTCTACGAGAATTTAGTAAGAAATCTGGCTAGGACCCCAGAAGGGGTCGAAGAGGCGACTCCCCCCCGTGTCCCCCCCCCTACTATCCTCTTCCCCCCCCCCCCCCACCTTTTGTGTTGCCGAAACGTCCTTGGACCAGGGTAAGCGACCTCAAAGTTGTTGCGCCCCCCTCTTTTTTTTCCATGCGTTCTCTACACTCCCTCCTGCCTCGAATAGTGCCCTTCTCTTACTTACCGTGAGGAGAGATCTAGAACTAGCTCTCTCTTTCGTCCATGTAGATCTATAGATCTCCTGCTCTCCTCATCTACGGGACGACAGACGAGAACGAGGGCACGCGAGAGAGAGGAGCGGGGCGCGGAGCACGAGCGAGGGACTCGAAGAAGGAGGAAGGCGGCGATCGATGCCGAACCAG
>NC_050175.1:0-22500 GCF_008315115.2 Sander lucioperca
TTCATGGCCAGGGGTTGTGGCAAAAACCGCTCGGTTTGACTGAATGATCTGTAGAACCTCATTGGGCTCCTGGTATCAAAACGCTGTTATAATACTCTAAGACACGACAACTGGGGTGAAAAACGCAGCAGCGAATAAACAGCGAGATGAAGTGTCACAAAAGTGCAGCGAGATTTGCACTATTGATTGGCAGGAAAAACAGCAGAGAGAAAATATTGGCGGCGTGGCCTGGGATTTGAAAGCGGCACACCAAGTGAGGCTTACCGCGAGGGTTTGGACTGGGACGACTAGGGTTTACGGCTGCTCTCGAGTAGAGTGTTGTACTTACTCTGGTTTCTCTTCATAACGCACAAGTCTTTCGCCTTTTACTAAAGACTTCCGTGGAGAGGGACAGCAATGAGTTGAACCTATTTTTGGTGGGCTCTGCTGTTTGGCAGAGCCTTGCGTACTTGTGAAAAGCAAATAAGCTGTCCTTAACTAGACTTCTGTTGTAACTAGCAGCTAGAAACAGGACAGAGGGAACATTGCCGTTTGGCAGAACCTTGTCCAATTGTGAAAACCAAACAAGCGGTCTTTAACCAGCCTTAGGTGCTTCACCATGGAACGCTTGGGCGGGGGTGCTAAGTAGCAGCTATTGTTATGCCCAATTAAAAGTACTGGACCATGACAAGTGAGAACCGTCCGGGGAGGTTGCGTCGGACAGCAAACAAGCGGTGCTCATCGCTTCTCGGCCTTTTGGCTAAGATCAAGTGTAGTATCTGTTCTTATCAGTTTAATATCTGATATGTCCTCTATCAGGGGACAACATATTAAATGGATTTTTAGCAATGGGAGTTGAAAAAGGGGCTTGCTCCATTCACTCCACGCATCGACCCGGTATTGCAGCGCCGCCGGGAACGGTGCACCCTTCTCCTGTCTTGTTGAAAACCAAATAGCGATGCACGCTGAGCTCCCCGTCGTTCAATTTGGAACAGGACCCAAAGAGACATGCGTCGCAGTGGCTGGCGGACTTCATGGCCAGGGGTTGTGGCAAAAACCGCTCGGTTTGACTGAATGATCTGTAGAACCTCATTGGGCTCCTGGTATCAAAACGCTGTTATAATACTCTAAGACACGACAACTGGGGTGAAAAACGCAGCAGCGAATAAACAGCGAGATGAAGTGTCACAAAAGTGCAGCGAGATTTGCACTATTGATTGGCAGGAAAAACAGCAGAGAGAAAATATTGGCGGCGTGGCCTGGGATTTGAAAGCGGCACACCAAGTGAGGCTTACCGCGAGGGTTTGGACTGGGACGACTAGGGTTTACGGCTGCTCTCGAGTAGAGTGTTGTACTTACTCTGGTTTCTCTTCATAACGCACAAGTCTTTCGCCTTTTACTAAAGACTTCCGTGGAGAGGGACAGCAATGAGTTGAACCTATTTTTGGTGGGCTCTGCTGTTTGGCAGAGCCTTGCGTACTTGTGAAAAGCAAATAAGCTGTCCTTAACTAGACTTCTGTTGTAACTAGCAGCTGAGGGAACATTGCCGTTTGGCAGAACCTTGTCCAATTGTGAAAACCAAACAAGCGGTCTTTAACCAGCCTTAGGTGCTTCACCATGGAACGCTTGGGCGGGGGTGCTAAGTAGCAGCTATTGTTATGCCCAATTAAAAGTACTGGACCATGACAAGTGAGAACCGTCCGGGGAGGTTGCGTCGGACAGCAAACAAGCGGTGCTCATCGCTTCTCGGCCTTTTGGCTAAGATCAAGTGTAGTATCTGTTCTTATCAGTTTAATATCTGATATGTCCTCTATCAGGGGACAACATATTAAATGGATTTTTAGCAATGGGAGTTGAAAAAGGGGCTTGCTCCATTCACTCCACGCATCGACCCGGTATTGCAGCGCCGCCGGGAACGGTGCACCCTTCTCCTGTCTTGTTGAAAACCAAATAGCGATGCACGCTGAGCTCCCCGTCGTTCAATTTGGAACAGGACCCAAAGAGACATGCGTCGCAGTGGCTGGCGGACTTCATGGCCAGGGGTTGTGGCAAAAACCGCTCGGTTTGACTGAATGATCTGTAGAACCTCATTGGGCTCCTGGTATCAAAACGCTGTTATAATACTCTAAGACACGACAACTGGGGTGAAAAACGCAGCAGCGAATAAACAGCGAGATGAAGTGTCACAAAAGTGCAGCGAGATTTGCACTATTGATTGGCAGGAAAAACAGCAGAGAGAAAATATTGGCGGCGTGGCCTGGGATTTGAAAGCGGCACACCAAGTGAGGCTTACCGCGAGGGTTTGGACTGGGACGACTAGGGTTTACGGCTGCTCTCGAGTAGAGTGTTGTACTTACTCTGGTTTCTCTTCATAACGCACAAGTCTTTCGCCTTTTACTAAAGACTTCCGTGGAGAGGGACACCAATGAGTTGAACCTATTTTTGGTGGGCTCTGCTGTTTGGCAGAGCCTTGCGTACTTGTGAAAAGCAAATAAGCTGTCCTTAACTAGACTTCTGTTGTAACTAGCAGCTGAGGGAACATTGCCGTTTGGCAGAACCTTGTCCAATTGTGAAAACCAAACAAGCGGTCTTTAACCAGCCTTAGGTGCTTCACCATGGAACGCTTGGGCGGGGGTGCTAAGTAGCAGCTATTGTTATGCCCAATTAAAAGTACTGGACCATGACAAGTGAGAACCGTCCGGGGAGGTTGCGTCGGACAGCAAACAAGTGGTGCTCATCGCTTCTCGGCCTTTTGGTTAAGACTGCGATCACCTCCGGCTAATCGGAAAACTCTGCCTGTTTGTGGCCTTGTTTTCATGGTGTTAGGAGGATATTGTCATATAGTGTTTGAAAATTTAGATTTTCTTGTAATTCGCTGTTTCACGAAAGGTAGGTAAGGTTCTTAAAGCTTTGTTTTTAAACCTCAGCTAGGGCAAACAGGGAAATTGAGTGGGGTCTCCATCATGTCAGCCAGCCATGCTGGCATGCGGAGGCACCACAGTGTCCGCTTTAATTTTAAAGATAAAGATGGCAATCCATTGGTGATGTCACGGCTTGACTTCTCCAGGAAGCTTATACAAAGAACGTTACTTTTCCCACCAGAAGATATTAATTGTATTGTTACCCTGCCTTTTAACAAAGGTTTCGATGTAAGCTTTCGCTCTGCCAGTGTTCTCAGAGACTTCTGGAATAGATATGAAAATGAAAAACACCAGTTTTCCACTTTCAATGTTGAGAAACTGACTGACAATGCCTTTAAAACAGTCATTGTCAGAATGTTCAATGAGACAGTGAATGCGGATGACATTTGTTTGTGGCTGGGGAGATATTGCACTGTGAAAGGCCAGGCTACCAAGGTGAGGGATGAGGATGGAATCTGGAATTGCGCGTGGAGGGTCCCCATACACCAATGTCAGGACCCTCAGGGCTTCCAGGGCCTGAAACATCTGCCATCAATGATAGTTCTCGGTAACAACAGAGGCTACATCCACTACCAGGGACAGCCCAAGCTCTGCCGCAAGTGTGGTGAGCATGGGCACCTGGCAGAAGCATGTCAACAGATAATTTGTGGGAAATGTAGAGAAATTGGGCATACCTTTGAGGAGTGTACCAATGGCAGGAAGTGTAATCTTTGTGGAGAAACAAACCACCTCTTCAGAGATTGCCCAAAGTCTTTTGCCAACAAACTGAAAGCAGCAAAGGTAGTCGCAAAGGAACAAAATGGCGGACCAGATGAACCATTTACAGAGCTGTTTGCAGAAGCCGAGCTGGGAAATTCAAATCTCCCTCCAAATCCTGTGATTGGAGAACAAGAAATGGGTGAAGGGGGAGAGGAGGAGGGGCCTGTAACTGCCCAATCAGAGGAGAGTGGTGGGAAAGATGGGGCAGTGCAGGCAGAAGGCGGAGCTAGTCTAGAACATGAAAGTGACCAGTCACAAGGCAATAGCGAGGATGCCTCCCTCCCCAATGCCCAGCCGGCCAAGAGGCCTTTATCAGAAACGTCCTCGGAGTCTGCTGGAGTCGCAGAGAAGAGGGGAAGAGCTGGCAACTCCTCAGACAGTTTATCTGTGGGGGAGCCCAGAGTCTTCCCCCCCGATTCCCCAAATGAGGTCTCTTTCCTAAACATAGCTCTGCAATCAACCCCCAAGGACTCAAACTTAAATGCAACCTTGCAACAAAGGCCCACCCCCAGAGTCCAACCGGGAAATGAAGCTCAAACCCTTCCCTTTTCACCAATAGGAGTGAAGGAAGAGCTCCATTCACAAGCCATTGACTAACTGCCTCTTTTAAGACATTTTAACATTGCAATTCCCCTCTTAGTCCTTTAAAATGTCATACTTGTTATTTATAATCATACTCATGACACTTACCTTCTCAACCATAAATGTGAGAAGTGTGAAGTCGAGAGTTAGAGCTGAGACTGTTTTATCCTTCCTTAACTCTTTTAAGTCGGATGTGTTTTTAATACAGGAGTGTGGCCTGCCGTTTTTAAACCATTACAGAGATTGGGAGAAGTTATGGCAACAAACATCGATATGGAGCGGATCAAATCAGAACAAAAATGATGGCGTGGCCATTCTAATCAAAAACCCCCTAGTCTTGGTGAAGGGTAGCACAGTGGTGAGAGATGGCCGGGCACTTTTAGCACACTTGACTTTTATGGGAAGAGATTTTAACGTCTTAAATATTTATGGTTTTAATGATAAAAATGACAGGTATGACCTTTTGGAAGACTTGCAGTTCCACATGCTAGGTAGGGCGCCACTAGTTGTAGGGGGAGATTTTAATTGTATTCTAAGCAGGAATGATAGGAAAGGAGCAGGGGAAGATCTTAAAATTGACAAAACATCGGTTTTATTACGGGACATATGCAAAGATTTTAAACTTCTCGACTGTTTTAGAACCATGCATCCCAGAGAGCAAGGCTTCACCTGGTTCAGTGGTGATGGCACCAGAGCCTCTCGCATAGATTACATTTTATCACGCGATTGCCCACCGATGGATGCTAGATTGGAACCAGTTTTCTTTTCTGACCACGCAATGCTTTCCTGCACCCTCTCACTGTCTTCTGAGGTGATATTAGGAAGTGGTCTGTGGAAGCTCAACTGTTCCCTTTTAGAGGATAGGGAGTTAGTTAGTCAGTATCGGGAGCAGTACCTCGAGTGGCAGACCCTTCAAGACTTTTACGATACACGTGCACATTGGTGGGAAATGGTAAAAAGACGGACCCAGACCTTCTTTAGACAGGCAGGTAAGAGAAAGAAAGATAGGGACGACAGACGCATGTTGGGACTGCAAAAACGACTCCAGCGGTATTTCAAACTGAACCAACAAGGGATGGATCTAAATGAAGACATGAAACAAATTAAAGGAGAGATGTCCCTTTTAGCAGAAATTAAAAGCAAGGGGGTCATTTTAAGAAGCAAAGAAAAAGAAATAGAGGAAGGGGAAAAGTGTACAAGATACTTCTTTAAGAAAATAGTAAATAAAGGAAGGGGCTTTTTAAGCTTAAAAAAAGAAAATGGCTGCAATGCTAAAACAACAGAGGAAATCAAAGACACAATTGAAAACTTTTATACAGAACTATATAGAGAAAAACTGGTTCAAAGAGACAGCATGATGGAAGTTTTAAATTTCATTGAGCAAACGGTAGACGACAGAGTGCTTTTAACCCAGGATTTTACTATTCTAGAGTTAAATGAATGCATCAAGAGTTTTAGAACAGGGAAGTCCCCAGGAGAAGACGGACTTCCCTTAGAATTTTATTTAACATTTTGGGACATTTTAGCACCTGACTTGCTTGATGTTTTTAGCGATCTTGAAAAACTTGAACAACTTCCTGACAGCTTTAGAGTAGGGATAGTGACCCTCCTTTACAAAGACAAAGACAAGACTGACCTGAGAAATTGGAGACCCATCACACTTTTAAATTTTGATTGTAAACTTTTTAGTAAACTTTTAGCATCACGCATGTCTTTGTTTTTAGAAGGGCTGATCCACCCGGATCAAGCCTGTGCCATACCAGGGAGGAAGATCACCGACAGCCTCGCACTGATCCGAGACACCATCTGTTATGCGAGAGACAGAAACATCCGGCTAGTAGTCCTAAACTTAGATTTTGAGAAAGCTTTTGATCGGGTCTCGCACCAATACCTTTTCCAGGTACTGCAAAAAATGGGTTTCCCAAGAAGGTTTATAGCCTGGGTGGGATTGCTGTACCGGGGTATTACCAGCAAATTCATTGTTAACGGGAATCTGACAAAAGCAGTCAATATCAACTGCGGTGTCCGTCAGGGGTGTCCGTTATCTGCCCTCCTTTATGTTATTTGCATCGAACCACTGGCACAGATCTTGAGAAGGGACAAACAAATCAATGGGGTAGGAGTGCCAGGGAGCGGGGGACTTGCGACAAAGTGTATTTTATATATGGACGATATTAACATTTTATGCACTGACCTTTTATCTGTCAACAGGACTCTAGACTTGACCGACTGGTTTGGGCGGGCCTCTGGGTCAAAACTAAATAGAAGCAAGACCCTAGCCCATTTTTATGGACCGTGGACAGCGACTGAGATGACAGGACTCCCCCTGACTGTGACCCAGACCGACCAAAAAATACTTGGGGTCAAATTTGATAGGGAGGGGGGAGGGAAAACAAATTGGCCAGACATGGTAGGGAAAGTTAGGCAGAGACTAGGGTACTGGAGACTTAGAGGACTGACACTAGAAGGAAAGGTTTTAATCATCAAGGCAGTGATTTTACCTTTGCTTTTACTCATCAGTTCTGTTTTTATCCCACCCAGAAAAGTGATTTTAGACCTGGAACGAGCCATCTTTTATTTCCTGTGGGGGTCCAAGTGGGAACGAGTGCAAAGAAGCGTGATGAAGAAGCCAAAGGAGAAAGGAGGGAAAGGAGTGCCGGACCTGTTATTGTTTTTAGGGAGCAGATTTACAGCTATACACATAACAGCAGCCACGGCCCCATCCAGAAATGCTAAGACAGCAGCTATGGCACGGTTCTGGATGGGATCATATCTCAGAAGACTGAAGATTTTACCCTCTGATCTTAAAGTACCTGTGTCTTTTATCCTGCCGCCAACCTATGCTTTTATCCAGACCTTTTTAAAACGTTTTCAACTTGAGCAAGAAGAAGTGTATGTTTTAACAAATCATCGCTCTCTCATTTCAGTTGTGCAGGAGCGGGAACCAGTGAGTCCAGTGCGTGGGCTGGCATTTGGCGAGCCCTCAACTGTTTGGCGCAACATGAACCATTCGGCTCTCCCAAACAGACTCCGGGACCTGTCATGGATGGTGGCTCACGAGATCCTCCCGGTCAGGTCCGTTATGCACTCCCGGGGCATGTCAGCGCACTCAACCTGCCCCCGACCAGGTTGTGGCGAGCCTGAGTCGGTGAGGCATTTGCTCTGGGAGTGCAGCGCTGCCGTAGACCAGTGGGCAATGGCCGGCTCCTTGCAATTCCCGTACTTACCAGCAAGGGAGGTCCTCACAGCACAGCTAGTGCTGTATGGGGTGAGCCCTAAGAAACAGATGCCAGCATGTGACTTTGCAAATCAGTGGCTCACCCTGGCCGCCATCAAAGACGCCATTTGGACCTCCAGAAACTTGCTGGTAAGAAAGCACATGCAGATCCCCCCCGCAGCTGTGATCAGGATGGCTGCAGCAGCGGCCCAAATGGCCCGAGCTGCAAGCGGCAAGCCAAGGACACAGCTGCAAAGAAGAATCGCCTCTGTGCCCATTCGGACGAAGGAGCCGGAGCCACACAAGAAAAGGTCAAAGCAGCGGCGGCCTGACTCTCCGGGTGAGGCAGGTGGGAAGGAGCAACAAGGGGAGGGTCTCCTCTGAGCACCGCAACAGGATCCCGAGAGAACCAAACGGTCTTAGTATAGCCTTGTTAGGGACTCATTGCGCTCCTGCACAACTGATTTTTGAAAAGAGCATTTAAACCAATGCCCTCTCTCTTAAGACTTTTTAATATGGACACTAAACATACTCTGACATGCACAAGATGACAACTTTTTATGTTTACCTGAAACTTATGAAAACAACTCTTACCTGTATTACGTCTGAAAACAATTGCTTTTACTGTGCTACACCTGTTTTAAATAGTTTTACAGAGTAACTTATTTATTTATCATGTTGTATCTTAAATGGTAACTGAAATTTTGTAAATTGTGTGAAGACCTTTATGAAATGTGTCTTGAACTTGTGTCAATAATAATAAATAAAAAAAAAAAAAAAAAAAAATCTGTTCTTATCAGTTTAATATCTGATATGTCCTCTATCAGGGGACAACATATTAAATGGATTTTTAGCAATGGGAGTTGAAAAAGGGGCTTGCTCCATTCACTCCACGCATCGACCCGGTATTGCAGCGCCGCCGGGAACGGTGCACCCTTCTCCTGTCTTGTTGAAAACCAAATAGCGATGCACGCTGAGCTCCCCGTCGTTCAATTTGGAACAGGACCCAAAGAGACATGCGTCGCAGTGGCTGGCGGACTTCATGGCCAGGGGTTGTGGCAAAAACCGCTCGGTTTGACTGAATGATCTGTAGAACCTCATTGGGCTCCTGGTATCAAAACGCTGTTATAATACTCTAAGACACGACAACTGGGGTGAAAAACGCAGCAGCGAATAAACAGCGAGATGAAGTGTCACAAAAGTGCAGCGAGATTTGCACTATTGATTGGCAGGAAAAACAGCAGAGAGAAAATATTGGCGGCGTGGCCTGGGATTTGAAAGCGGCACACCAAGTGAGGCTTACCGCGAGGGTTTGGACTGGGACGACTAGGGTTTACGGCTGCTCTCGAGTAGAGTGTTGTACTTACTCTGGTTTCTCTTCATAACGCACAAGTCTTTCGCCTTTTACTAAAGACTTCCGTGGAGAGGGACACCAATGAGTTGAACCTATTTTTGGTGGGCTCTGCTGTTTGGCAGAGCCTTGCGTACTTGTGAAAAGCAAATAAGCTGTCCTTAACTAGACTTCTGTTGTAACTAGCAGCTGAGGGAACATTGCCGTTTGGCAGAACCTTGTCCAATTGTGAAAACCAAACAAGCGGTCTTTAACCAGCCTTAGGTGCTTCACCATGGAACGCTTGGGCGGGGGTGCTAAGTAGCAGCTATTGTTATGCCCAATTAAAAGTACTGGACCATGACAAGTGAGAACCGTCCGGGGAGGTTGCGTCGGACAGCAAACAAGCGGTGCTCATCGCTTCTCGGCCTTTTGGCTAAGATCAAGTGTAGTATCTGTTCTTATCAGTTTAATATCTGATATGTCCTCTATCAGGGGACAACATATTAAATGGATTTTTAGCAGTGGGAGTTGAAAAAGGGGCTTGCTCCATTCACTCCACGCATCGACCCGGTATTGCAGCGCCGCCGGGAACGGTGCACCCTTCTCCTGTCTTGTTGAAAACCAAATAGCGATGCACGCTGAGCTCCCCGTCGTTCAATTTGGAACAGGACCCAAAGAGACATGCGTCGCAGTGGCTGGCGGACTTCGTGGCCAGGGGTTGTGGCAAAAACCGCTCGGTTTGACTGAATGATCTGTAGAACCTCATTGGGCTCCTGGTATCAAAACGCTGTTATAATACTCTAAGACACGACAACTGGGGTGAAAAACGCAGCAGCGAATAAACAGCGAGATGAAGTGTCACAAAAGTGCAGCGAGATTTGCACCATTGATTGTACTGGAGCCACATTTACCTACGCCTGGAGGCTGGGTTAACAGGCTTGAACCTGCCTCATCCATTTCCATCTGGAGCCTGGGCCAATAGGCCTGAGCCTGCAACATTCACCTTTCGCCTAGAGCCTGGGCTAACAGGCCCGAGTCTGCTACATCCACCTTCATCTGGAGCCTGGATTAACAGGCCCGAAGCTTGCCATATCCACCTCCACCCGGAGCCTGGGTTATCAGGCCTGAGCCTGTTTCATCCACCTCCACCTGGGGTCTGGGCTAACAGGCCCGAGCCTGTCACATTCACCTCCTGGAAAATAGCTACGGTTGTGCTACTCACAAACTGTTTCTGCTGATGTTTTTTAACATGAAGATTATGGCACTTTTAATAGTTTTATTATGTGTGTTGACCGTTTGGGACTTGGGACTAAGTAGTGCTCCTTGGGTAAGTACTGCTAATAATAAGCAGAGCATGTGTGGTATCTCCTATAGTGGCACTAAATCTGGTGCAGCAGGGCACCCTGAGCCTCCACTGTCTCATTTGGTTCTGGTCCTCAACTTCAAGTTGCCTGTGGTTGTACCTAAACTTCAGGCCTTCCTTGCCTTGTACAATCTTTCTCTTTCACTTGATGAAAAGCAATGCTTGGCTTCAACATTTGACACGCGTGAGTCTGTTCCAAAATGTAGTGTGAAACGAAGATTGATGATTGTTCTACTTTTACTTATATCTGGAAACGTGCAACCAAATCCTGGACCTGAGCTGAAATGCGCCCAGACCCCTGCTGATTTCAAATCAATGCCTGGGTTAAAATTTGTTCATCTTAATGTGCGCAGCTTATTACCCAAGATGGACATGGTCAGAATTTGGGTGAAATCGACAGATGCAGATATTGTGATCATTTCTGAAACCTGGTTGTCCAAATCTATTTCTAATGATGACATCGCCATACTTGGATACAACGTTCATCGTACAGACAGGCCCAAAAAAGGTGGTGGCGTAGCCATTTATGTAAAATCAAGATTTGGTGTATCAATTGTTCTATCTGAATCTATTTCTAAACAAATGGAGTTTTTGGCTTTGAACGTAGAAATAGTTAAGTCCCTGTCTATAACTGTTGCGGGGTGTTACAGGCCTCCATCTGCCATCAAGGAAGCATTACCATCCTTACAGTATCTTTTGTCAAAATTAAATTACAAGGAACTCTTATTGGCTGGAGATTTTAATTGGGATTGGCTAAATGCAGTTTCTGGTGAATTTAAATCCTTCTGTGACTCTATTAATCTAAGCCAGTTGGTCAACCTACCTACAAGGCCACATGTAAAGAGTCCAAATAAGTCTACCTTGATTGACTTAATCCTAACAAATGTCCCTCATAAGTTCTCATCAGCGGGTGTGTTCTGCAATGATTTGAGTGATCATTGTGTTGTTGCTATATGCAGGAACACTAAAATCCCCAAATGCAATCCCCGTATTATTTGCAAGAGAAATTTAAAAATATTTAATGAGCAAGCCTATCATCATGACCTAGCTTTGGTTAATTGGGGGCATTTGAGTTTGTTGCCAGATGTGGAACTGGCTTGGGCCTATTTCAAGGAGAGTTTTATGAAGATTGTAAATAAACATGCTCCTATTAGGAAATTTAGAGTCAAGGGTTGAGAGAACCCTTGGTTTTCTCCAGAATTGTCAGAGTCCATCCATCAGCGCAATGTGGTATGGGCCAAAGCCAGAAAAGGCGATTCTCCCTCTGATTGGTCTAATTTTAGGCATTTAAGAAATAAATGTACTTCTCTTATTAAGAAGGCTAAATCAGATTATTACTTATCTGTCACAACAGAAAATCTCAACAATCCACAGAAATTTTGGAAAGTGATAAAGTCTCTATCTGTAAATAGAAGACCTCAGGCTCTTCCAAAATATGTCTTAAAAAACTCTGTTCCTGTCTACGATAGGACCGAGGTCTTAAATAGCTTTAACAATCATTTCATAGCTTCTGGTTCTTTGTTTGACTCCACAGGAGTGGCCCCCGTGACTCCCTGCACAGAACCTCAAATGTCTTCTGGAGAGTATTTTAATTTTGTTCCTTTTACTGTGCAGGAAGTGCATAAAGCTCTCAAAGCATTAGATCACAGGAAATCAAACGGACCGGACTTGATAGAGCCCTACTTCTTGAAAATAGCAGCTGATTATGTAGCTCAACCTCTTACGGTCCTCTTTAATCTTTCAATCCAAAACAAAGAAATACCACTTGTTTGGAAGTCTGCTTTTGTTACCCCTTTATTAAAAGGAGGTGATCCAGCTGTTATGACTAACTACAGACCAATATCAAACTTGTGTGTTTTGTCAAAACTTCTTGAATCTCTTGTTTGTGATCAACTTAAAGAGTTCCTGTACTCTAGTGACCTACTCTCTAAACTACAATCCGGCTTCAGGAAAAAACATAGCACCATCACAGCTGCTACAAAAGTGATAAATGATATACTTGTTGCTCTTGATAAAAAACAATATTGTGCTTCCCTTTTTATTGATTTGTCAAAAGCTTTTGACACTGTGGATCATGTTATTTTAAAACATAGGCTTTTATGTCTGGGACTGTCTAATCATGTTGTTTCATGGTTCACAAATTATTTGAGTGACAGGACCCAGTGCATTAAATGTGATGGTCTGTGTTCTGATTTTTTGGATGTCCACAAGGGGGTGCCGCAGGGTTCTATATTAGGACCCCTCTTGTTCATCATGTATATTAATGATCTAGGACAAGATGTGTCTGACGCTAATATGCATTTTTATGCTGATGACACAATAATTTACTGTTTTGGACAGAACCCTGTTAAAGCTGTAGAATCTCTGCAGAAAGCTTTTGACGTGGTCCAGCATACACTTATCCAGCTAAAACTGGTCCTTAACGCTGAAAAGACCAAACTAATGTTGTTTTCAAACAATAAGAAGGTCCCTCAATCTATCCCCTTTGTGTCCACTCTTGAGGGAAATGTCATAGAGATGGTTCACACCTACAAGTACCTTGGTATTTTGTTTGATGACTCCCTGACTTTTAAGCCCCATATAGACAATCTTGTGAAAATGCTTAAACTAAAATTGGCCTTTTTCTTTCGAAATAAATTTTGTTTTTCTTTTGAGGCAAAAAAGCGCCTTGTTAATGCAACATTTTTATCCATTTTAGACTATGGAGACCTGTTGTACATGAATGCTTCTGCTAAATGTCTCCACAAGATTGATATTGCATATCACGCTTCTCTGCGGTTCATTACTAATTGCAAGGTCTTGACCCATCACTGTGAACTGTATTCCCGAGTGGGATGGCCTTCTTTGTCCTCCAGGAGGCTGGGTCACTGGTATACTTTCATTTATAAGGCCATGCTTGGTCTTTTGCCTTCCTACATCTGTAATTTAATCTCACGGAGGAGTGTTGGCTCTCACTGTTTGCGTTCGAATGATCTTTTGTTGCTCGCTGTTCCACTTGCCCGTACAGAATTGGGAAAAAGGGCTTTTGTTCACTCAGCCCCCCACACATGGAACATGTTGCAAAAAGACTGGAAATTGACTGAATTACTTTCATTGAACGCTTTTAAGTCCAGATTGAGAGCATTTGAGTCGATTCTTTGTAATTGTTTCTCATAATGTATATGTAATCGTATTGTATGTTTATAACTTTTTTGCTGCTTCTTGGCCAGGACTCCCTTGAAAAAGAGTTTTTAATCTCATGGGACTTTTTTCCTGGTTAAATAAAGGTTAAAAATGAATTAAAAAGTGTTCTACTTTGGCTCTGTGTCTGTCCCTCTGCTTCGGCTTCACTCACCACTGAGTCTGACTTAATGTCCCGCCCACAACACCGTCTGATTGGCTAGATGTTGTACGAGTAACAGCCAATCAACACTCATCAACCTCACAGCAGCTGACATGCAGCAGCCTGGAGCACAAGCGTCTCCTTCTCCGTGGAGTTCGTCGCGCTACGCTTCAAAGGTAAGGCTGCAGGAATTTCCAAAGTTAAAAACATTATCATCTTTCACACTAACGTTGTAAAAACACCCCCAACTCTGTGATCGGTTTCTATAATGACAAGCCTGCCAGGATATATCACTTAAAAAGCCAGAATGAACTTTTTGTGGTGATAGGGTTAGCTTGCAGTGTTACTGTAACTACACCGTTAGCATTATGAATATAGAGCGATAGTTACATGTTTAATCTTTAAATAACTTTAGTTCCAGTGCAACAGGGACTTATTTAAGCTTCCACCCTGCAAATGGAACATGACTCATCCGTATGAGACAATCTTTTTACATGTTATATGCAACGTTAGCCGACAATAACTTCCAGTCTCACTGCTGTTCTGAACGCCTTAACAAACATCCATTCATTCATTTGCTGGTTCATTAGGCCTATAGACAGATGAATAGGAGAGAAAAACCACAAAGCCTATGATGATATAGCCTGCACCTCAAACTAGGACTTAAAATCAATTAAAATGAGCTCCACCTTTAGCTGCTACATTTAGGTTTTAAATGCATCAGTAGTTATATATTATTTTAAAATGGAAGTTTACTGTAGTAAAAATAACATTTACTAAAGATGTTTAATGCAAGACATATACTTATACACATATACTTGTAAATATCCATCTAGTTTAGTAATACGGTAGCCTAGTTTTCTTGAATAACAGGTTTACGTCCCTCTCACATGTTAATGGAAGGATTATTGTGTATTATGTTGAAAGTTTTATTAAATAATTGCTTAAAGCATTTCAACAAAGTTTTGTGTTGGAGTTTGTAACATCGTTTCTAAAATATTATTATTATTATTAAAAATGTATATCTGTATTACCTGTGGTGTAGTGAGTGCATGAGTGTAGATGAATGTGTGAAAAACCAAGCAAACAGAAGTCAAAATACAACCTAAACCAAGAACAAACCCTGTCTGGCTGTGAGGATGGAGAGACTCCACCTGCTCAGCTCCAGCCATCTTAAAAAAGTCCCTCCCCTTCCGGTGGACCTCATGGGACCTTAATTCAGAAAGAATATGCACGGTAGTTAACGGGAGAGGCAAATTATTTTTTGATCCCGTTTGAATTGAGCCATGGATTACAAATATGATGTGTGTCAATTTAAAAGATATAAATAATCAACCGAAGAAAGTCTCAGTTAGCCGTAGGTTTGTCATATGACCACCGCTCAGTGAACTACAGCTCTACTTCATGGCTCAATTCAAACGGGATCAAAAAAGAATTTCTTTCCCCATTCACTACCATTCATATTTTTTCGATAGATAGGTCCCATGGAGCAGAAGTAGAAGGGCGTGACTTTGGCTCTCTATGGAGCAGAGTGGATTCAGGTGTGGCTGATGCTCCTGCCACACCTTGCCACTCGGACTGCCTCCTTCTCAGCTCACATTCAAGTTCATGTTCAACGATTGTTTGGTAAATTGCTCTTAAACACATTTAGGAAAAGTCAGGCAGCAGCAGGATTACATTTTTTTATTTAGCAAAGTTATTACACATATAAATTTCAAAACGGTCAAAATGACCGTCCTGGCTGTTCTAGTGTTAAGGAACAGGCCGCAGGGGGACCATCTACAGCATGTATGTTACTCAGGGGGACCATCTACAGCATGTATGTTACTCAGGGGGACCATCTACAGCATGTATGTTACTCAGGGGGACCATCTACAGCATGTATGTTACTCAGGGGGACCATCTACAGCATGTATGTTACTCAGGGGGACCATCTACAGCATGTATGTTACTCAGGGGGACCGACAGATCTGGCCCTGTGTCCATCAAGCTCCTTAAACCAACATTTGATACATGAGCGCTACGTTCCGGTGCGCTGCGTTTAGCAACGCGGTCAAAAACTATTTGTGCTCCTCCGACTAACAACACACCCGTTACCTGTTAAGAGTTCCTACCTGAATAGACATGGGACTTTAAAAGCACACTAGTGACACCTAGTGGACAAGTTGTGTCCTACACACAAAACCTAAAAAATGGCTCTTACAGCTCTAGTTCTTTGGGTACTGAACCCAAAGTATGTTTTGGTTGGAACACAGTAACAGCTGACAGTAGATTGATGTTTCACAGCTCTGTGCTGGCTCCAAAAAACTGAAGAAACAACGATCCCAAAGCAAAGTTAAGATAAGATAAGATATACTTTATTGTCTCCAAAAGCCTACGAATTGCACAACTAACATATTGCACAACCCAAATAGCCTACGTATTGCACAACTGACACATTTCCACATAACCTATGCAGTACACAATGACATATTGAACAACCCAACAGCCCATGTATTGCACCACTAACATATTGCATAACCCAGCCAGCCTACATGTTAGTGTTGATATGGACATAGGCACAAATGAGTGTTTATATGGGTTTAGCCTGCATTTAGGAACCCTGAAAGCTGACATTCTGGGTGAAGTATGTGGGTCGGATCGGAAACTATTTTTTGTGCCTGTCTGATAACCGACTGACTCAGCCATAACAACGCTCTGTATGGTTCAAACACACCTTGCTGTGCAAACGTATCTCCAATTGTCTATTAATTACTCTTATTATTCTTATATGGGACTTTTCTATACAACCTGCAGTTATTATGACATGTACATCTCTGTCCCGTAAGGACTCAGTCAACCCTTGTGGTGTCTTCCCGTCGAACATCAAGCAACTTTTTCGTTTTTCTGGATCAAAATTTTAAATTAAAACTATTTTGGTATTCTTTTTGGACACTTTTGTCGCTTCCCCCCCCCCGATGCTTTTGTCTCTTTTTTCCCATTTAGGCCTTTAGTGACAGGACAGCTTAGAAATGAAAGGGGAGAGAGAGGAGGGGGGGAATGACATGCAGGAAAGTGCTGCAGGTCGGAATCGAACCCACAACTTCTGCGTCAAGGACTGAGCCTCTTTATATGGGCGCTCGCTCTACCACCAGGCCACCCAGGCACCCAGTTTCTGTCACTTTTTCCGATGTCTTTGTCGATTTTTCTCAGCGCCTTTTTACATTTTTGAAGCTTTTTCCGACATTTTTGCCACTTTTATCAATTTATTTCTCTCTAAAGGCTATTAAATTAAATAAAACAACCAAATATAATAAAAGTAGGGAACTGATCATTTATTTGACTTGTGAAGAGCGTTGTAGAGAACCATCCACGTTACTTTTCTTTGAAAATTTGGTTGAAAGAAACCCAAATATATAGAATTTCTGATATAGAAAATGGGTGAAATCTGACCCGAGATCAACAGGAGGGTTAACTGTGTAGAGTGAGGTTGGGGAGCTGGGGGGGGATTAGTCTTTGTGTGTTGTAGGAAAACATGTATACAAGAGTCTAGTGTAAAAGAAAAGAACTGTTTGTTAGGCTGACAGGGCTGGGAGTTGAGGCTGGTTCTGTTTTCTCTTTGTTTGGACACAGTGAGAAACATCTGCAGGACTGGATGGAAGACTCTAGTTTAAACTTTGACGTGTGGAGGGCAGCAATACGCTCAGTCTTCTGATGGAAACACGTTAGCTTCAGGAGCTAGCTGCATGCGGCTAACAGGCTAACGTTAGCTTAGCGTGATTATGAGAGCAGTTCGATTGTCAGACTAACCTTCTCCCCGCAGCTTGGTCTCCTCCGTGTGTTCCCGGTGTCGCTCCATCTCTGATCAACAAACTAAGAAACGCTGTTTGGGATTCCCTGATCTGGATTCAGCTAACGGCTTCTCTCCTCACTGCTCCCGCTGCTCAGCACGGGGAAACAACAACAAACACCACTTCCGGGGGGACCGCTGTCAAAATAAAAGCCTCGTTATTCTATTTTCACTTTTTTTGTTTTGATTTCTTTCATGAGGATATATTTGGTTACATTAATGAACCCTGTTTTACCTTTTAAACAGTAAAGATTATTAGAAAAACGCAGACTTTGACTCAGCATATTTGACACTGGAGAATTTACTGTGCATGCACTCACTCACACACACACACACACACACACACACACACACACACACACACACACACACACACACACACACACACACACACACGGGTGTCAAAATAAAAGCATACCTTCTAGTTAGGAAATGTATCGGAGTAAAAGTGAAAGTTTCCAGAAATATAAATAACAAAGTAAAGTACAGATACGTGACAATTCGCCCTAAATAAAGTTGTGAGGGTGGTTTTTCCGCTCACAGGTGTTAGGGGGGAGCGAGACGACCACTATTCAACTCAAAAAAAGTCATATAACCATTCCAATGACTCCGAAACTGTTCAGTTAAGGTAAATTAAGCTATGAAAGCTGCATAGTTCCCCTTTAATCATTTATATTCCTGCATTTTTTTCAGAGGAAATCTGGAACACTTTTATTGTGAAGCTCAGCAACTGGAACACTTCCGGACTTTTATTTTGAAGCTCAGCAACTAATCTGTCCCGGAAGCTGTAGTCTTCACTGCGCGTAACTTCACACTTTGAAAAAGATGGCGTCTAGCAGAAAGGTGTGTTAGCAGAGTGTCTTTGTTGTGTTGAGAAAGAGGTAAAATGTGTAAAGTCCAGATGCTGAGAGCGTTGGTGGAGCAGCGACTAACTGCGGCTGCTGAAGAGATATTTGGGCTGTTTGAAAGAACGATAGCAGAGTACGAGGAGGAACTTTGTCGTTCAAAAGAGGAGAAGGAGCGACAACGGGAGCTACTGGACGCTGTTTTCAACCCTCAGCTTCGGTTCCACAGAGCAGGCTTGGTCATTAAACCTTCAGTTGATCTTTCTCTCCTTCCTGTCATCTGTTCTCTCAGCAACCATATGACGATAGGACGTATGTAAATACACATTTATTCATAAGATCTATTGTAATATTCGCTCTTTAAAAGGCCGTCGCCAAACCCACCAGACTCCATGTAAATAATCAGTACTTTTATCATCGTAAAACACACTGCATTCAAAGTGGACAGAAACACAATAACACTATCAACATCCGTCATGCTTCATCTTTCCACTGATCCAACAATCACCACTCTGGTTTGGTTGAAATAAACTCTTAATTCACACATTTATATGTGGAAATATGCTGGCTCTGTACACGCTAAAAGTAGTGATTATTTACATGGAGTCTGGTGGGTTTGGTGATGGTGATTTCGGGGCTGTTTTCTAGATAAACAAAGGTTCTTATTTAATAGGTATTCCCTTAGGACTGTGTGTGTGTGTGTGTGTGTGTGTGTGTGTGTGTGTGTGTGTGTGTGTGTGTGTGTGTGTGTGTGTGTGTGTGTGTGTGTGTGTGCACATAACAAGAACAAATAGAAGATACAAAAACATAATGAGAATTCAAGTAACCATATACTTAGCTTAAATGGCTAATTTCTAGCAATAGTCAATGTATCATTATCTGGAAAGAAATGACACTGCTTTCTCCATTAAGTTGCCATAAAAATAGACATGCTAGTCTTCCTTACACAACGAATCAATTTAAGTTAAAAACAAACAATAAAAAAGTAATAAATAGTTTGAAAAAGAGATACAAAATGGAGATAAGAGTATGGATAAAGTGAACTGTGTCTAGACAGCTCTGGATGTGGTGTGAGTCCAGGAGTTTAGGATGGAGGATGGAGTGTGTGGGGGGGGGAGGGATATATACCTTTTTCCACAGCAGACATGTTGACATGTGTCATAGTAGTAAAAGCACAGGTGTGGTCAAACCATTAATGATGGCTGCATTCCCCTTAGGAGAGGTCCTGGTGTTGTGGATGCTGACTCACTGAAATAGCTCACTGGGACACTTGATGAACTGAGTAGGGGTGTCACCATTCTCTTAAGTCCTCCATTACATTTTCGATTCTAAGGTCACGGTTCGATTCTCGATTTTTACCTTTTTTTTAAGCACAGGTTGCCATGACATTTTTAGACTTGTATGTAATATAATATCTGACCTTTGTTCGCAATGTACAAAACATTTATTAACAACATAATGTGGCAATAACATATCTTCTGTCAATTGGAAACTTGACAATTTGTCAATAAAGTAAAAAGAACCGACAATCCTGAGGGGAGACGCGTCGCACCACACAGAGTTTGGTGTTTGAAGCCCCCAGCGTCGTCTTCCAGGCAGCGCTGCCTACTAGGATTAGGCAATGGTTATGGTTGAAGACGACGGTCACAGCGCTGCCTTGAAGGCTTAGGTTCGGTTACACACTGGCAGCGTGGTGTGAGTGTGTCAGCTGCGTGGCGTGTCCGTTTTTATTTCGGCTCCCATGTTAACATGTTAGAGCTTACACACTGCCTGTGTGACACGCACGTCTCAGGCGTGGCTCGAGCTGCGCCGAAAACGCGTGCCTGCCAAGGGGGTAAGCTTCTCCTCACAACGCGTAGCTCATATGGAGCCATTTTGATGCTAACAAGCACTCACCCCCCGTTAGCATCCCATTGACTGCCATTCATTTTGACGTCACTTTGACAGAGAATAACTTTACATCTGAAGAGTTTAAAGACTCTATTTGTCCATTGTTTATTTCTAAAGAAACACAACAATGTATAAAAGGCTCCATTACCTTGTACCTCACGTTATGGCTTCGTAGCAGACGTTTTTATAAAAATAGGCTAACGATTGGGTCATAACCACGAGACTTACAACAAATATGTGGACGGGATGTCATGTTGTAACGAGGTTTGAGTACATGCAGCAAATACTTGAAGCCCTATTTGTATTTGTATTTAAAGGCTGCAGGGTTTCCCGCAGCACTTTGCAGCTGGGGAACCCCACCGCCTTAACTAGGTCGTCAAAAAAAAAAAAGTCTGCTGCACAAAAGGCCGTCAAGTGCATCTCGGACAATAGCGCGGACGCGCTTCACACCGCTAGCGGGCACGCGCACCACACGGCCGAAATGAGAGAAAGAAAAAGAGACGTGGTCCGTCGCTGTCTGGAGGAGAACTAGCCAGTTGATATCACGAGTGTGTCTGTGAGAACAATCGCCATTTCACCGTCGCGTGTGCGTCGGAGTTTGTCAACAAATGTGGTCAGCTGGGGCATGCCCGGGCAGAGACGGGGTGATGGACTTACCAGAGTGTTGGCATACGGTGGGCAGAGAACATTTCTATATGTTTCTCTGTCCTGTTCTTCACATCAGTGAGGCTTTCTTCTCTTGTTTCAACCAAGTGAATACATGACGAAGTGACTGAACTATCATCACCTCTCACGGTGGATTCTCAACGTCCCGGCTGCTGCTGCCTGGTCTTTGAGACACAGCTGTTTTTTTTTTTAATCACTACACACGGTTCACAACACACGGTTAGTTAGCGTAGTTACACACGGTTAGTTAGCGTTGTTACACACGGTTAGTTAGCGTAGTTACACACGGTTAGTTAGCGTAGTTACACACGGTTAGTTAGCGTAGTTACACACGGTTAGTTAGCGTAGTTACACACGGTTAGTTAGCGTAGTTACACACGGTTAGTTAGCGTAGTTACACACGGTTAGTTAGCGTAGTTCAGTGGTTCTCAAACTTTTTCGGTCATTTGGACAAGGGGGAATTTTCAAGCCCCACCTGCCCCCATCGCCCCAACACAATGCTAATGAAATACGCAACAAGCTTAAAATGTTCCAATTTATTTAAGTAACAAGTAGTATCAGTAGCCTATAGTAACATGTTGTATCTAAATACAAACTAACTATCTAGGCTACATCAAATAACAGCAAGTTCAAAAATAAAGAAAAAAGTGCAGCTGTGTCAAAATTTGTATCAAGTTCAAAAATAGAAAAGAAATAAATGTGCCACTTTGCAATCCGTTAAAAAAAGAAAAGAAGAGAAATCCGAATCTCTGCCCTGAGCTCAAAGACGCGCGACAGCACTTTTCCCCGGGAGAGCCACCTTGCTTCACTGTGAAACAGCACAGATGTGTGATCAGCTCCCATTTCCTCACGAAGTGCGGAGAACAGTCGCACTTTCAGGGGTCGGGTTTTGATAAAATTTACCACGCTCACAACTTCTGTCAAAACCTCATTTAGTTCAGGGCTGAGCTGCCTTGACGCGAGCGCTTCCCTGTGAATGACAGTGCGTCCAGTGCGCATCTGGCGCAACCCTCTTTATTAGTGCCTGCAGCCCGTTTCCTGACCCTGCCATGGTCTGTGCGCCATCAGAGCAAAAGCCCACACAGTTTTCCCATTTAAGGCCGTGTTCTTTGAGGTAGGCTAACTGTCCATGATCTTAAACAGCTCATCAGCTGTGGCTCTATTTTTTATGTAGGCCTATTTGCAAAACAGCAAATCCTCGCACAGTGACTCGCCATTCACAAAGCGGACGTACGAGATGAACAAGCTGTCAGTAGCTTCATCCACTTGTAATGCAAAACGACTGTCTTTTAATTTTTCTATGAGTTGTTCCTCAAGATCACTTGAAATGTTGCATATACGTCTCGCAACTGTGTCGTTGGACAGGGGGGCAGCTTTTAATTTTGCTGCGCTTGTCTCGTCAAGCATAACTGACACTATGTCTAGAGCAGTGGGGAGAATGAGCTGCTCTGCAATTGTGTTTTTTGCATTGTGCAATTCTGTATGCCACTCTATATGAAGCCATCTGTTCTTTACTGTTTACTGATGCAGCTTTTACCATGCCAGTCTCCTGTTGACGGTATTCTGCCAGATTTCTTTGAAAGAAATCAAGTGGCTTATTGACGTGACCGGGGTGTGTGGTCTTGATAAAGGGGTGGGGGTGGGGAGGGGAATTTCTGTTCCACTTGGTGTCACCCCCGGGGGTGATCGGTCTAATAAGCGGCAACACACATCTCTAAGGACGGTTTGCTCTCACACGCGCTGCATTTATAGTCACACACGCACACGCACACGCACACACACACACACACACAC
>NC_050175.1:62500-65000 GCF_008315115.2 Sander lucioperca
CTTCCCTGAGACCTCCTCCTTGCTGGACGTGCCTCCACCTAGTCCTGGGTCTTCCCAGAGGCCTCCTCCCAGCTGGACGTGCCTCCACCTAGTCCTGGGTCTTCCCCGAGGCCTCCTCCCAGCTGGACGTCCCTCCACCTAGTCCTGGGTCTTCCCCAAGACCTCCTCCCAGCTGGACGTGCCTCCACCTAGTCCTGGGTCTTCCCAGAGGCCTCCTCCCAGCTGGACGTCCCTCCACCTAGTCCTGGGTCTTCCCCGAGACCTCCTCCCAGCTGGACGTCCCTCCACCTAGTCCTGGGTCTTCCCCGAGGCCTCCTCCCAGCTGGACGTCCCTACACCTAGTCCTGGGTCTTCCCCGAGGCCTCCTCCCAGCTGGACGTCCCTCAACCTAGTCCTGGGTCTTGCCCGAGACCTCCTCCCAGCTGGACGTGCCTCCACCTAGTCCTGGGTCTTCCCCGAGGCCTCCTCCCAGCTGGACGTGCCTGGACCACCTCCCTAGGGAGGCGCCCAGGGGGCATCCTTACCAGATGCCCGAACCACCTCAACTGGCTCCTTTCGACGCGAAGGAGCAGCGGCTCTACTCCGAGCTCCTCACGGATGACTGAGCTTCTCACCCTATCTCTAAGGGAGACGCCAGCCACCCTCCTGAGGAAACCCATTTTGGCCGCTTATTGTCTTATTAAATTCTTAAAAAATATAATTATTACAAAAGAACCAGAAATTATTTATGAAAGATTGACTTTCTTCAGTGACGTTCATACTCATTCCACTCGCCAATCAAGTGAAGGGTGTTTCTTGTTACCAAGGGGGTCAGCTTCTCCTCGGACCGCGTTGCTCCTATGGCGCCATTCTGATGCTACCAAGCCATCACCTCCCGTTAGCATCCCATTGACTGCCATTCATTTTGACGTCACTTTGACAGAGAATAACTTTACATCTGAAGAGTTTAAAGACTCTATTTGTCCGTTGTTTATTTCTAAAGAAACACGACAATGTATAAAAGGCTCCATTACCTTGTACCTCACGTTATGGCTCCGTAGCAGACGTTTTTATAAAAATAGGCTAACGATTGGGTCATAACCACGAGACTTACTGTCTCATAGTAGAGGAATTACCGTATAGTACAGGAGAAGCTCTCAGGCAGTTTGGACTTCCATTAGCTGTTTAAGTTTAATTACTAATGTTAACTATCATTTTAGTGATCAATAATTAGCCTGTGTCTATGTTATCTCCTTACATATACCTACGCTCTCCGTCTCTGCTAGATTGGGAATGATTGAGATTTCTCTTGGCACAGCTACCAGAAGACTTCCAACTTTCAGACAGGTTGCTCACGTCACATCTACGTCTTCAAGCTCAGTTGGAGGCTGCTCAGTAACGCTCAGCCATCACCGGGAAAGAGACTTCACTGGTCTCCGTCCAGAGACACGGGACCTGCTGGTCCATTATATATACCGTCTATGCTTGTTACCTGTCTGTCGAACAAATCAACTTCAAAGAACATCGTGTTATAGAGCAATGGTGGCATGGAACTCGCTCCCGTTACTTTTGATTTCAGAAAGGCACAATGTTAGTTTTTCCAAAAGACTGAGACTGTATTTATTTACTGTAGAGTAACTGTAATTATGTTATTAATAATGACTGCATATGAGCTATGGCAGTTGAAATGTGATTTTTATGTTGTATTGCACCCAGAGAGTGGAAATATTTTGTACATAGAAGAGCTTATATTGTCATATGGTTATGTTTTTATGTTTAGTGTATATGTGTTATGTTGTGTTGTGTGTATGGTTGTTAGTTAGATGATTTAGAAGATGTTGTGTGCACTTCTGTATTTGTCTTCATTGTTGTACAGCTTTGATGTTAATATTTTGGTAAAAATTGTTAAGACCCCAGGAAGAATAGCTGCTGCTTAATGTAGTAGCTAATGGGGATCTAAATAAAGAAAGAAAGAAAGTAGAAAGAAGGAAGGCAACACTTACTGTACGTCCACACCGCCGCCGACTTGAGCGTCTAAAGATACAGGAAGTCATTCATTTTCAATGGAAGCTGCTTCTCTCAGCTGCAAAGAGTGGCAAATCTGTCGCGTTTTGGGCGTTTTGAAAGTGGGACGTGTGACCGTAGTGCTCGTGCACGCACACGCTTTTTAAAGTGAACATGTGCCGGCCCAGGTCCTATTTTTCAGAGAAAATTGAGTCCTACTTCCGTATAAATTGTCTTTTCAGGAAACCGTGACCTGTAGTAAGTAGCAGTGAGTGACGATTGACTGACACACACACACACACACACATTAACATCATCGCTGGACGCTTATTAGTCTTTCTACATGGGTTTAGTTAATGATAGGGCTATAATAAGAACACGTCGGCTATGTAATCGCTGACAACTGGGACAATTTCATAGTGGTTGGTGTAAACCGGGACATTTTAGCGTCCCAAGAGGCTTTAATCGGGACTCGGGACAAGCAACTCAAAATTGGGACTGTCCTGGTCAAACCAGG
>NC_050175.1:70000-77500 GCF_008315115.2 Sander lucioperca
ACACACAGACACACACACACACACACACACACAGAGACACACACACACACACCCACAGACAGACACACACTCAAGCAGAAACACACAGACACACACACAGACAGACACACACTCTTGCAGAGAGACACACACACATAGACACACACACACACACACACAGAGATACACACACACATAGACACACACACACACACACACACTCATGCTGAGACACACACATTCACGCAGACACACACAGACACACACTCATGCAGAAACACAAAGACACACACACACACACAGACACACACACACTCATGCAGAGACACACACACAGACAGACACACACACACACAGAGACACACACACACACACACACCCACAGACAGACACACACTCAAGCAGAAACACACAGACACACACACAGACAGACACACACTCTTGCAGAGAGACACACACACATAGACACACACACACACACACACACACACACACATAGACACACACACACACACCCACAGGACAGCGGTGTGTGTGTTTGTTGATGTTTTTCAGTAATCATTACTGAATCATTTCAGTCTGTTTTCATATTTCTCCCCAGAAGTCAGCTGTGGTTCAAGCTGCTGCTGATTGGTTCACGCTGCTGCTGACATCAGCTCTCAGTGTTTACACCTGAACACGTTTCTCCGTTGCTCTCACGGTACGACAGCTTCTCATCACCAGTCACACCAAACACGTAGAGCCCTTAATGCTGCACGGCACGCTCACCTGAGGCACAGAGCCAGCCGTTAAGACTCAGGCTCCATCTCCATCTCCTACCCTCTGGTTGCTAAGCGTTGTTGATCCCAACGTGATCTCGGTGCACAAAGTGCTTTTTAACTCCAGTAGAAGAACTAATCTCTGTTTAATCTAACACGCCCAAACCCAATATCTCATCATCTGCTGGTAGTTACCATGGTAACATTAGTAGTTTTAAGTCTCAGAGAACGAGACATCGTGACCGATAAGACCCAATCAGGAGGAGAAACACTGGCGTCAGAGCAGGGGGAATGAGAGGGGGAGATGCCAGAGCAGGGGGAATGAGAGGGGGAAACGCCAGAGCAGGGGGAATGAGAGGGGGAGACGCCAGAGCAGGGGGAATGAGAGGGGGAGACGCCAGAGCAGGGGGAATGAGAGGGGGAGACGCCAGAGCAGGGGGAATGAGAGGGGGAGACGCCAGAGCAGGGGGAATGAGAGGGGGAAACGCCAGAGCAGGGGGAATGAGAGGGGGAGACGCCAGAGCAGGGGGAATGAGAGGGGGAAACGCCAGAGCAGTGGGAATGAGAGGGGGAAACGCCAGAGCAGGGGGAATGAGAGGGGGAAACACAAGAGCAGGGGGAATGAGAGGGGGAAACGCCAGAGCAGTGGGAATGAGAGGGGGAAACGCCAGAGCAGGGGGAATGAGAGGGGGGAACGCCAGAGCAGGGGGAATGAGAGGGGGAGACGCCAGAGCAGGGGGAATGAGAGGGGGAAACGCCAGAGCAGGGGGAATGAGAGGGGGAGACGCCAGAGCAGGGGGAATGAGAGGGGGAGACGCCAGAGCAGGGGGAATGAGAGGGGGAAACGCCAGAGCAGGGGGAATGAGAGGGGGAGACGCCAGAGCAGGGGGAATGAGAGGGGGAAACGCCAGAGCAGGGGGAATGAGAGGGGGAGACGCCAGAGCAGGGGGAATGAGAGGGGGAAACGCCAGAGCAGTGGGAATGAGAGGGGGAAACGCCAGAGCAGGGGGAATGAGAGGGGGAAACACAAGAGCAGGGGGAATGAGAGGGGGAAACGCCAGAGCAGTGGGAATGAGAGGGGGAAACGCCAGAGCAGGGGGAATGAGAGGGGGGAACGCCAGAGCAGGGGGAATGAGAGGGGGAGACGCCAGAGCAGGGGGAATGAGAGGGGGAAACACAAGAGCAGGGGGAATGAGAGGGGGAAACGCCAGAGCAGGGGGAATGAGAGGGGAAACGCCAGAGCAGGGGGAATGAGAGGGGGAAACGCCAGAGCAGGGGGAATGAGAGGGGGAGACGCCAGAGCAGGGGGAATGAGAGGGGGAAATAACAGAGCAGGGGGAATGAGAGAGGGAAATAACAGAGCAGGGGGAATGAGAGAGGGAAATAACAGAGCAGGGGGAATGAGAGGGGGAAATGACATGTGGCGTGTGCCATTAGTTGCGTGTTATCAAGACGCATACTCGCTTTTTAGCGTGCAAACATCCCAGGAGCACCGAGCAGTCAGGAGGGCATTAACCCGTGTTGGGACCATAGACTGTGTATATTAATGGACAGAGCATGTGTGACGTCACCCATTGGTTTGTGGAGATCAGTTATCCGTCGTCGAGTTTGCGTTTATGGGCGCAGCCATCCTGGTTGCGGATGTGACGTTTTTAGACGAGAGGGCGGAGTGAGGGAGGAGCCATAGACTCTTGGGCGGTGTCTGACTTTTTTTTTGGAGTTGACAACGCTGCTGACACTCTACGTTACCTTACACACGTTCATCACTGGCAATCTGGACGCAACTGCTGCTGAAAGCTAGCATACATAATTCAAGGTAAGATATAGCTTCGCTAGGTTTTAAATATATCTTTGTCCAATAGTTATATGTTATAAGAAGAGCCACATTGTAAAGTAAATGTATCTGAAGTTACCATGTAAATGTCCGTAATGTTAGCTAGCCACTGGTAAAACATGCTAACGTTAATTTTCTGCAAATCGAAGTTTACGTTGTCCTAATTTAAACGTAGTGTCAGCGAAATGCAAAACGGGGATTGTTGATGCTTATCATTATCTAACACTAAGTATTAGCAGATGTATAACAAAGTTTCTTAGAACGTTTGGTTAACTGTAACAACCATAATGCACCGATAATGTCTTGCTACTGTTTGCTCCATCAGTCTATGGTTGGCACAATTAGCCTTTACATGCTTTTAAGAGCTAACGTTAGCAGAAATAAGCTCATTTAACTAAATTAAAGTTACACTAAAGAACAATAGACTGTTGTTGATTCATCTGTATTCTCCCCCGATAATTAATGAAGTATAGTTACATGCTAGTGTGCATATATATTTAACTATGAGGGGCTCAAATGGAAATTGATGACTCTTTCTTTCAGAAATAGGAGTGTGGAGAGACACGATGGCATGTGCACCCACCCAATACCTCAGAAGTAAGTCCATCTTCTCTGGCATCACCCAGAGATGCAGGTGGAGGGCTGTTAACAATCCGGGGTAGATCGACAAGGCTCGCAGGGTTTTTTTTTCTTTTTCCACTGTGCATTACAGACAACCAACAGACTGTCACACTGTGCTCACTGTAATTGTAAAGGCAGCTTTTATTTCTTTACCCAGGCATTTGGACTTGACTGAACAGAGTGCTGCACAAGTGCTTTAAGCTGTATATGTTAAGCTATATTTTTATATTGTGGTTTGTAATGTCAACCATTTCTACTGTAATTAACAATGTGACACTAGTGATTCAACTACCCTTTTCTTTCATATGCAGACATGTCTTACCGTGACCCACAGCAGTGTTTTATGTGTGGAATGTAGAACTACATTATTTAATTCATCAATTTAACCCCTAACCCTAACATAATCTTAAAAATATTGCCAGTGTTTGTGGTTTATGTAGTTTTTGTAGTTAATGCCCATTTCAATGTGAAATAAAAGGTCTTTCTAAAGCTACATTTGTTTTTCTGAAGCAACTATAGGAACATACACAATATTGTAGTCATACAAGAAGACATTGGTAATTTGATAGAATTTGTAATTGATTAAAAGTGTCTATTTTGGCTTTAATCAACAAAAATATGATTTCTCAAATGTTACCATACTTGAATGTTGAAATGTAGGAAATTGGAAAATGTGGAAATGTAGTTTGTGCTTTTCTTGTGTGTCTTTATGTATTTGTCAATTTTAATCACCATGAAAACACTTCACCAAAATCCTTTTAGATTAATTTATAGACATATTTATTTTGACATACATAGTCAAGTGTTTTGTAGGTAATTGAAAATGCACTAGGTGCTGTTTAATCTGTGTAAGGTTATTGCAAATTCATTATAACAAAAGTATTATCACAAATTGTTGGTTGATTGTGGTAGATGAGAGGCAGCTGGAACCCAGACTCCCACACTCTGGACTCCAGTCCTGCAATAAGAGACAGACAGAGAGAGGGAGGAGAGACAGACAGAGAGAGGGAGGAAGGAGAGACAGACAGAGAGAGGGAGGGAGGAGAGACAGACAGAGAGAGGGAGGGAGGAGAGACAGACAGAGAGAGGGAGGAAGGAGAGACAGACAGAGAGGGAGAGAGGAGAGACAGACAGAGAGAGGGAGGGAGGAGAGACAGACAGAGAGAGGGAGGGAGGAGAGACAGACAGAGAGAGGGAGAGAGGAGAGACAGACAGAGAGAGGGAGGGAGGAGAGACAGACAGAGAGAGGAAGGGAGGAGAGACAGACAGAGAGAGGGAGGGAGGAGAGACAGACAGAGAGAGGGAGGAAGGAGAGACAGACAGAGAGAGGGAGAGAGGAGAGACAGACAGAGAGAGGAAGGGAGGAGAGACAGACAGAGAGAGGGAGGGAGGAGAGACAGACAGAGAGAGGGAGGAAGGAGAGACAGACAGAGAGAGGGAGGAGAGACAGAGAAGCTACCTAGGAGCAGCAGGCCTAACAGTAACACAAGAGGACACATCTATTACAGGACTCACATTTTGAACCTCTAAATACCAATGACTGCTTAAGTGCTAAAAGTTGGTCTGTCCTTTCAGCAGAAGAAGCTGAACCGAAAATGATTTTCTGGCATCGTTATAATCAGAACACATTTGAGAACTTTGGATGTGGTCAATGCAATCTGTTTTCCACAACAAGATGAATGGCACCAAATACGCTGCTCTATACACCAGGTCTTCCCTCTGGCTCTGGTCATTCAGTTTTCAGTGTGGATACCTTTGTAAAGACAAACATGTAGTTAAGGCATGGTAGATCACAATGAATTATATTAATATATGAGCTTGTACATGAAGGCATGCTTCAGTTGAGGACATGCAGTATTAAGTAAACATACTCCTACATGTCAAATTTATCTTAGACAATGTGTGTTGTACGCAACACTTTTTTTTAGTGATATGTACATTTTAGTAATAAACACAATTTGTAAATATAGATTGTAACATGTATGTGAATCATCTTAAAACAGACTAATGTGCTGACAGAAGGTCTTCAAATAGATTAGCAGACACAACTACAGTAAGTGGAAGAAAGACCTCAGTGTAACAGCATCAACAACAGTGGTTAATAACTCCTGCAGCATGCTTGTTAGGTACATTAACGGTCTGAAATAATGTATTTAGAATTTTGAGAAAAGAATATTGAACCTGGTGCTTTATACAATACATTTGGCTGCAGAACTGAAGATTTTTCAAGATAGAACACTTATGTAACTTTACAATAATATATATATATTTCTTTTTTCATGTGCGACATTTTATTGCAAAAACGGGTATTCTGGCCTACTGCCCCGTCCGTCGACGCGCTCCAGCGCGGCTTTGTCCGAGGTGAGGGTGACGGTGATGCTGTGTGGGTGTCTGTGCCTGTCCTTCGGGCGCCTCCGGGTAACGTTGCCCCAACTCTCGGGCGGGGTACATATATTTCAGTATATTCAAGTAAAAGCAGTCTCCGCTTGTCCCGTGCGAATGCCCCACACAAAACTCAGATGTGAGGGGGTACTTCCTAAATCACACGCGGTCCCAAAATGATTCTAATCCCGTACGAATAGGATTTATATGAATTTGCACTAAAACGTTAGCTATATCAGGCTTTGACTTTAAGCTAACATTACCATTACATGCGCATCGATTAGCAATAACATCACATATGGTTAAAAACAGATTACCGGCGAGACCGTTGTGCATACCTACTGTATACGACTGTAACGTTAAATATATTAATTTTAATCCGTTTATACGGTCTGGTCTGCATAACGTTATTAGTTAGCCCGCTAGCTTGGTTAGCAAGGTGCAATCTAGCTAGCTAACTGATATTCATTGGGATGCTAACGTTGGCTAACGAAAAACGGTATTAAAACAAAATGTAACGTTACTTACCGGAAAAACTGAACTGCCGACTCCTTTGAGTGTCTTGTCGTACAACCGAACGTTGAACAAGACATTATTAGGCGACCAAGTGTCACAGTCACGAAGACGAAAGCTGGTCAACCCCCAAAGTGAAGTTTACATGCCATGGATAAGCTTTGCTAAACCTCTGTCATGATTGACAGGCCGCGAACTGTCAATCACATCATAGCCACGCCCTAAAACATCCCCCGCTTTATCGCCGATTTTAAAATCAACGAGACCATAATTCAAGAAATGAACATCATTCTGTGTTGCAGAAGACTTAAAACTAGCGATTGAGAATATAAACTCTTAATTGAAATGTTTACTGAGGTAATAAATCAAGTGAGAAGTGGGTCATTTCGCCATAGACTTCTATAGAAACGGACCTCCTTTTTGCAACCGCACGTGTCGCCCCCTGCTGGAATTCAGATAGAATGCAGGTTTAAGGCACTTCCGCATTTGCCGCATTTTGCTGAACCGGATGCACTGTCCACTAATATATACAGTCTATGGTTGGGACTGATCGGTGCAAAAGTAACGCAATTACAGTAATGTTTTCGTTTTTGGTGTAATGCAGTAATATAACCCTCCACTGTTCCCATGGTCAGAACCAGAACCAGAGACAGACAACATCTGTCCAAAGAGGTAACGCTACGAACAACATCTGTGTCCCGACAGGTGACGGAACGGCCTTTTTTTTTAAAATTCTGTCAATATTTTTTTTCTGTGCTTTCTTGACTTTTTGTTGTAACTTTTACGAAGTTTTCTCACTTTTTACGATGTCTTTCTCACTTTTTGTCACTTTTTACGATGTTTTTGTTACTTTTTACGATGTTTTCGTCACTTTTTACGATGATTTTGTCAAATTTTCTGATGTTTTCGTCACTTTTTTCTGTGGTTTTTTAACATTTATTTACGTTTTTCAATGTTCTTTTATCAATTTTTCTTTACAATATTGACAAAAACACCCAAATTCAATGAATGTAGTGAACTGATCATTCATTTAACTTGTGAAGAGCATTGTACGGAACCATCCACGTTAGTTTGTTTTAAAATTTGGTTGAAAGAAACCAAAATGTCTGATATGGAAACTTTTAGAAAATGGGCAAGACCAAAAACTGCGATGCAGAAAAATATCAGAAATTCTGTACGGTTGTGATGTACTAACTATGCCATAAATAGGTTGAAAATGCCGCTACAGTCCTGTTACAGTCATTCCCCGGCTGCAATGACGGAGCAGAGACGAAGAAGGCGCAAATGCAGAACACCTGGCCACGCTGACCAATCAGAGCAGAGTGGGCTTTTTTATAGAAGGGGGGCTTAAAGAGACAGGCGCTAAAACAAAGCGTTTCAGACACAGGGTGAGGATTAGACAGAAAAATCAAA